>NW_025365571.1:0-6564 GCF_016433145.1 Gracilinanus agilis | reverse complement strand
CAGACACAGCCCCGTGGTGCTGCTGTTCCCTTGATATCTTTATACCTCGTCACAGAACATGTTCCTCATCTATCCCACTCTTTGATCTTTCATTTCTATCCCTGGGACCAACTTAATTAAATTAAATTAATTAAATTAAATTAAATTAAATGCATACTCTTGTTCCTTTAAAGGGCATCTAGTTGATAGAGTGGAGAAGGTGCTGCTCCTGGAGTCAGAAAGACTCTTCTTCCTGAGTTCAAATCTGTCCTCATATATTTTCTTGCTGTGTGACTCTTGGCAAGTCATTTAAGCCTGTTTGCATCAGTTTCCTCATCTGTAAAATTAGCTGAAGGAGGAAATGGCAAACCACTCTAAAATATTTGCCAAGACAACCCAAAAAGGGGTCACAAAGCCTGAAAAAAAAGATTGAACAACAGTTTCTTGAAAGGATGTGCCAATCAATTGCTTTGACTTCAGCATTCCTCTGAGCCCCCTAAACAAAACATATCTCCTTGCTGACAACTCCTCAATGTATGTTGTCATCCCCTAATAATAATAGCTAACATTTACATAGTACCTACTCTTTGCCAGATACAATGCTAAGTGCTTTGCAATTATTAACTCATTTGATTCTCACAAAAACCTTGCAAAGTAGATGCTATTTTAACCACATTTTACAAATAAAGAAACTGAAGCAAACATAGGTTAAGTGATATAACCAAATCTTATTAGATTGTAAGCTCTTTCAGGACAAGATTTTTCTTCCTTTTTGAATTTGTATTCTATACTTAAATAGGAACTGGCAGTCAGTCAATAAACACTTATTAAACACGTATTATGTGCCAGGCACTGTGCTCAGTGTTGGGAATGCGAAGGAAGACAAAAGACAGTCACAGTCAAAGTCTAATATGGGAGAGACAACATGTAAAATTGATGGGACATAGTAAATGCTGAATAAGTATATTTTTATTTATTCATACATATCCTGCCTCTAGCATTTCCTACCTGTGTGACAATGGCAAATCACTAAACCTCTCAGTGTCCCAGGAAACTTATAAAGACCCTGAGTTATTGATCTGCTTCTGATTTGTACTGATGAAGGGCATTTTCTCCTTAAGAGTTTTCAGCACTGATAAAATTGTAGGTCTGTTGAAAAAATAATAACAATAATATTAATATTACTTAACTTCTCATCATTGAGAAGAGAGGAGGCTCAAACCGACAGCTGCTTGAGCTTGTCTTGTTTGATGTTGCTGCTGCTGAATAATAGGTAACATGGGTCAGAGATGCTAGGAATGAGGAATATTCAAACAACCTATCTATGAGGAAAACTCTTTGTAAACAAAAAACCAATGTCATCTCAGGAGGTTGTCATTTTCCCAAACATGCTTGGAACTCTTCTTTGAGAAAAAGAGGAACAAAGATGAGAAGTTTCAGTGGGAATCATGTTCTTTCTGGATTTTTTTTTTATTAAAAAAAAACCCACACACATTTGACTCAGTTAACTAGCTTCTTACTACTAACTAAGTCAGGGCTTACAGAGAGACAATTGAATGAAATTTAAACCACTAAAGACTAGTGGTATGGGACTTTCTCCTCATTGGTGTAGATCAGTTCTACATGCCTTCATGAGGGCCAGATTTGGTAAGAGCACAGGAGAGCAGACATCCAGTCTTACCAATATCTTTGGGTTCTTCTGTTTCCAGTTTCCAGCTAAAAGGTCCATGATCCATGAAGAATATATCTTCAGGGCATTCTTGGAAGAGAATGACTGTGGGGAGAAGTCAACATGTAGCTCTTCAATCATGCCCCCAATCCATGGTCCCATTCCCAGCTGGTTATATTGGAGATTTCTGGGAATTATCCCTTGGTTGAGATCTGGGATTTTCTCTTTTAGTTGAGCTGAGTTATCTCCTCTCAATGAAAGAATTCCTTTAAATCTGAATTGGCCACTCTACATCTATCTATCTATCTATCTATCTATCTATCTATCTATCTATCTATCTATCTATCTATCTATCTATCTGTCTGTCTGTCTGTCTATCTGTCTATCTATCTATCTATCTATCTATCTATCTATCTATCCATCTATCTATCCATCTATCTATCCATCTATCTATCATCTATCAATCTAACCATCCACTTTCTTTTTTTCCTAACACCCCTTGTATTGCACATAAGGGGCTTGCTGCAACCTTTGACCTTCATAGCATTATAGATTTAGTGTTGAAAGGAGCCTCTGAGACCACTGGATCATAATGTATTAAGCAGATAGGTCCCAAAAGAGTCTGTCTGCCAAGACAAACCAGGAACTATATGAACACAATTAGAAAACACTTCACACAAATAAAGTCAGATCTACACAATTGGAAAAATATTGATTGCTCTTGGGCAGACCAAGACAATATAATAAAAAATGAAAATTTTATCTAAATTAATTTACTTATTCAGTGCCATACCAGTCAAACTCCCCAAAGTTATTTGATAGAACTAGAAAGAATAATAACAAAATTTATCTTTGAAGAGCAAAAGGTCAAGGATACCAAGAGAATTAGTGAAAAAATGTGAAGGAAGGTGTCTTAGCAGTAACAGATCTCAAGTTGTATTAAAAAGTAGTAATCATCAAAAAAAAAATCTGGTACTGACTAAGAAATAGAGTGATACATCAGTGGAATTGATTAGGCATACAATACATAGTAATAAATGACTGTAGTAATCTAGTTTTTTTTTTATTAAAACCGTCTCAGAATCAGTACTGTGTATTGGTTCCAAGGCAGAAGAGTGAAAGGGCTAGGCAATGAGGGTTAAGTGACTTGCCCAGGCCCAGCTGGGTAGCGTTTGAGAACAGATTTCAACCTAGGACCTCCTGTTTCTAGGCCTGGATCTCAATCCACTGAGTTACCCAGCTGCCCCCTCTAGTTTTTGATAAATGAAAAGATCCAAGCTTTTGGGACAAGAAATCACTATTTGAAAAAAGTTGATGGGAAAACTGGAAAGCAGTTTGGCAGAAACTAGGCATAGATCAACACCTCACACCGCATATCAAGATAAAGTCAAAATGAGTACATGATTTAGATATTTACACATGCCAGCAGCTAATTAAGGGAATACAAAATAGTTTATCTACCAGATCTATGGATAAGAGAAGAATTTAGGATCAAACAAGAGATAAAGAGTTCTATGGTATGTAAAATGGGTAATTTGGATTACATTAAATTACAAAGATTTTGTACAAACAAAACCCATGTAGACAAAATTAGAAGAAAAGCAGAAAACTGGGAAAAATTTTTATAGTAAGTTTTTCTGAAAAAAAAGCTTTATATCACAAATATATAGAGAACTGAACTAATTCTATTAGAATATGAGTCATTTCCCGATTGATAAGTGGCTAAAGGATATGAACAGGCAGTCTTCAGGAGAAGAAATCAAATCTATATGTAGTCATATAAAAATGCTCCAAATTACTATAGATTAGAGAAATGCCAGTTAAAAACAATTCTGAGGTACCATTTCATTCTTATCAGATTGGCTAACATGACAGAAAAGGAAAATAACAAATGTTGGAGAATATGTGGAAAAATTAAGGAATTAATGTATTCTTGGTGGAGTTCTGAACTGATCTGATAATTCTGGGGAGCAATTTGGAAATATGCCTAAAGAGCTATAAAACTGCATGTACCCAGCAAAAAATTGTAAGGTTTGAATCCCAAAGAGATTTTAAAAAAGGATCTATATATAATAAATATTTACAGCAGATCTTTTTGTGGTAGCAAAGAATTAGGAACTGAGAATTAGAAACAGCCTATCAGTTGAGGAAGGTTGAGCAAGCTATGGTATATTATCTCTATGGAAAACTGTTGTGGTATAACAGATAATGAAAAGGATGTTTTCAGATAAACCTGGAAAGACTTATATGAACTGAAACAGCAATGATGGTGAGCAAAACCAAAACAGTGTATATACTAGCAGTAATATGGTCCAATTAACTATTCTCTGCAATACAATGATCCAAGATAAGTCCAATAGACTTATGAAAAATGCAGTCCACTTCCAGAGAAAGAACTGATGGAGTCTGAATGTAGACCAAAGCAGTTTTTTAAAATTTGTGTTAATTTTCTTGTTTCTGTTTGTTTTGGGCCTGTTTTTCTTTTTCAACATGGTTAATATGGAAATATATTTTGCATGATGGCAAGTGTATAATCTATATCAAATTCCTTGCCTTCTTAAAGAGTGGGGGAAGGAGAGGGGAAGAGAAAATTTGGAGCTAAAAATTTGAAAAAAATGAATGTTAAAAATTATTTTACATGTAATTAGAAAAAATAAAATACATTTTTTCACTAAATAAATAAAAGGTCCAAGAGATAAAGTACAATGAAGTCATTTACTTTTGTCAGTCTCTAGGGAGTTTGATAAGGATCTGGCTAAGGTTGAAGGAAGGAATTTGGACATGGCCTGAAAACATTGGATTGATTTTCTAGTGAAGGGAATCATGACTTCATATTACATACATACAATGTGTACTTTAACATATAATCAGGTAACTTACACCTTTAAATCATTAAAAAATGGTTTTAGTTGATATATTTTATTTTTATTCTGCTTTCACTTCCCAATATTTCCCTTCCCCATCCCAGAGCCATCATTTATAACGAAGAAGAAAAGTTAAAAGGAAAAAAAAAGTTCAGAAAAATAATCAATGCATCAAATGAATGCTACACTCTATTTGGTCCTTCACACCCATAGTCCTCCACCTCTGAAAGGAAAGGGAGGGAAGTACAGTCTCATTCTCCTTCAGGAATAAGCTTGGTCCTTCTAATTATACTACAGCTTGTACTTTTGAAGGCAGCTGACTTGTGGAATAAACTAACAAGAAAAGCTGACTAATATTCACTATGCAAAATGGACTTTTGATTAATCAATCAACAAGCATTTATTAAGCAGCTATAGGCATTGTTCTAGACACTGAGGACAAAAATACAAAAAAAAGGAAACAATCTCTATTCTTGAATAGCTTAAATTTGATTAGAGGAGAGAGCAAATACATATGCAAGAAATAAAATAATAAATAATAAATGAAATAACAAAACTAAATAGAAAATAAAAACATGGTAATTTGGGCATTCAGTACTTAGTGCCTTTCTTAAATGAGAAGTTATATAGGCTTCTGGAGCTTAAGTATTTCTCTTCAGAACCCTTACTTATCTTCTCTCTTACCTTCTTTGTTTCTGTTTCTTTTTCTTTTTCTGTCTCACTCTCTGTATCTTCTCCCTCTTTCTTACTTTATCTTTCTGATTTTTTATTTATATTTTATAATTTATTCCTATCATGAAAACTTTGTTAAAGCTTTGCTATAATTATATAGTGCCAAATTTTTTTCTAATTAGCTGAATATGAGAGGCAATGTGTCATAATGGATAGAAAGCTGGAGACAGAAAGCTGGCTTTAGAGCCCAGAATACTTGGGTTCAAGTCTCACCTCTGATCAATATTATATGTGTGTCCTTGGATAAGTCACTTTACTTTCTCATTGCTCTAGAATCTAGACAACTCTCTAAGACTGTAAGTCACAGAAAAAGTGCCAACTTGCACTGATAGTGGGAGTTCCCTATATTAATGAAATCACAGGTCCAATACCTCTCCTAATTAGAAGAGAAGTCTTATCCTCATTAAGAAGAAAATAATGATGTGAGCTAAATTGTGATGCTTCATATAAAGCCCTTAAATAAATAAACTGACTTTAATTCCAGGGAAATAGCTAGGGGTTGTAATTACCTGAGGCTGTGTGCCATGTGAATATAACCAAATTCCAAATCAGCTAATTTCGTTATTTTAATGGAAGTCTGCATCCCATCCATTAGGCTGACATATGACTAGTCATTAGTAACAGTTCATTTCAAAAGCTATGGTGGATAAAGGTTGATTGAAAATGAATGAGGCTTCCAAGCCTACCAGAATGCCATGCTGTTTTGAAGGGTACTTGTTGATGGTTTCAGTAGGAGAAATGACCAATAAATTGGGGATAAATACTAGTTAGGATTGGGTAAAATCTACTGGTGATTAAAGTTACACGAGGCACAAAGTGAACTGGTATTGGCGTCAGGAGCCATTCCTAGTCCTGCCTTACTTCGCTGTGTGACCTTGGGCAACCTCTTTTGGTTTTGAGTTCCACATTTGTAGACTGAGGAAATTGGATTAAAACATTTATTTATTTATTTTTTACTGTTTTCAAACATTCTTTTTACCGATATCTTTTGTTTTTATATCACTTTCATTTCTGAATTGATTTCTCTTTTATTTCTACCCAGTTAGCCAATAATGGTAAAAACATTAAAAAAGATAAGGAGGGAAATAGTTCAACGAAGTCAATCCATATAGCAGTTATGAGAATATATGAAATAACCCATATCATGATTCCTGCCCCCACAATCTCCTCAAAGGTGTTGGAGGAGATACATTAAAAAAGTTCTTCATAATAATAATAATAGTTAACATTTATATGGTGCCTACTATATACCTAAATATATTTATGCTAAATGCTTTCTTCATTTGATCTTCACAACAATCTTGGGAGGTAAGTGCTATT
>NW_025365570.1:0-2995 GCF_016433145.1 Gracilinanus agilis | reverse complement strand
TTCTGTTTTATGAGCGAGTTCATCCCATTTACATTCAGAGTTATAATCATCAGTTGTGCATTTGCTGACATTTTCGAATCCTCCCCTCTTCCTACCCCCTTTTTCCTTATACTTTTTCCTTTTAAATCAGTGGTTTGCTATTGAGCCGCTATCCCTTATCCCCTCCCTTGATTAACTTCCCTTTCTACCCCGTTCCTTATTTTTCCCGCCTCTTTTTGTTTTTAAAGGCCTTATGAATTCCCTCCCTCTTCTCCCCTCCCTTTTTTGGACCTCCCCACTCCCCTGCTCCCCTTGGTTTATCCCTTCTAACTTTCTCAGAAGGGTTAGACAAGAGTTTTATGTCCCAATGGATAGTATAGCTACTCTTCCCTCTCCGGGTGGATTACACTAAGAGTAAGGTTTGATTATTACCTCTTAATGCTCTCTTCTTCTCCTTCTTATAATAGTATTTGTCCCCTCTCCCTCCCATGCCCTCTTTGTGTGTAATAGAATATCCTATTTTCTTATTCACTCAAGTTTCTCTTGGTGTCCCCTGCTATTCACACCCTCTTTCCTATCCCCCATGTCATCTTAGATTATTTACTGTTCCACCCTCACCCTGTGAATTATTCTTTTGATTACTATAATAGTGAATACTATAATAGTGAATAGAGTTCACTACTGAGAATTATACATAGTATTTCTCCACATAGGAATACTGAAAATTAGATCATACTGAGGCCCTTAAAAAGGCAAATTTAAAAGTTATGAGTTTTGTTTCTTTCCCCTCTGTTTCTTATTTACCTTTTCATGTTTCTCTAGATTTTTGTGGTTGGATATCAAACTTTCCATTTAGCCCTGGTCTTTTCTGTGCAAATACCTGGAATTCTTCAATTTTGTTGGATGCCCATACTTTCCCCTGGAAATATATAGTCAATTTTGATGGGTAGTTGATCCATGGTTACAGGCCCAGCTCCCTTGCCTTTCTGAATATCGTATTCCAAGCCTTGAGATCTTTTAGCGTGGAGGCTGCCAGATCCTGTGTGATCCTGATTGGTGCTCCTTGATATTTGAATTGTTTCTTTCAGGCTTCTTGTAAGATTCTTTCCTTTGCTTGGAAACTCTTGAATTTGGCAATTATATTTCTGGGTGTTTTCTTTTCTTGATCAAATGTCACAGGTGTTCTATGAATCCTTTCAATGTCTATATTGCCCTCTTGTTGTAGGACTTCAGGGCAATTTTGCTGAATTATTTCTGTTAGTATGGAGTCCAGGTTTCTATTAATTTCTGGTTTTTCTGGAAGACCAATTATTCTCAAATTGTCTCTTCTCGACCAGTTTTCTTGGTCTGTCACTCTCTCATTGAGATATTTCATGTTTCCTTCTATTTTTTCAGTCTTTTGATTTTGTTTTATTTGTTCTTGTTGTCTTGAGAGATCATTAGCTTCTAGCTGCTCAATTCTAGCCTTTAGGGACTGGTTTTCAGCTATAATCTTTCGGTTTTCGGCTATAATCTTCTGGTTTTCGGCTATAAGCTTCTGGTATTCCTTTTCAATCTGGTCATTTCTGGTGTTCAAATTGCTTATCAGTTCATTTGGTTTCTGAGCCTCACTTTCCAGTTGCAAGATTCTACCTTTTAAACTGTTATTTTCTTGCCAGATCTCTTCCATTTTCCTCAAAATCTCAGTTTTGAACTCTTCCATAGCTTGTGAGGAGTTTTCCTTATTTGAGGAGGGTCCGGATGCTTGTTTGTTCTCCTCCTCTGTTTGCTTGGTTGTCTGGATTTTCTCTGTGTAAAAGCTGTCGAGTGTTAAAGACTTCTTTTTCTTGTTGTTAATCTTTCTCTTCTGAACTTCCTGAGACTGTGTAGCCATTGTTAGCCCAGCAGCTTCTCAGGTTTATCCTTGCGCTCAGGGTCTGTCTGCGGTCAAGCTCCCTGGTGGATCCCCTTGCTTGATTCTCTGATGGAGGTTTTTTTACAAGTCTCAGGGCGCTGCTTCCACAGTCGTACACCCGTCCACGTTGGTTCCCCACTCAGGGTTTCAGAGCTTTAGCTTGTGGCTGTGTCTGCCTCCACCCACGCCTCCTCAGAGCCTGAGCTCTGAGCCTGCCTGAGCTATGCTCCCACGCTCTGCGCCCTAAGCCCACGCTCAGATTTCGGGTGCATTCTTTGGCTTTTTGGGGTCCCAAATCTTGCTGCTCTCAGGAACAGGCCCCAGAGCTGCCAATGACTCTATGGTTGCCCCAAACTTGCTCTATTTCTTTTTAGCTGGCTTTGGTGCTATAGGTGTTGTGTGTGGAGGGGTTGGGGGTGGGGTGGTTGCTCAGCCCGCGATTTAGTGAGAGCTGTTTCACCCCTTTATAGCATGGAAATGCCTCGATTCCATGTACCTTCCACGCTGTGCCCTGTTGTGGGGTTCCTCCGTTCGTCTGGACTTGTTTTTATGTCCCCTTGAGGAGTTTTGTGTGTTTCGGTCAGGAGAGGTTAAGAGCTGCTTCTTACTCTGCTGCCATCTTAACCCGGAACCTAATATGTGTTTCTTGTAAACAACATATGGTTGGATTTTGGTTTCTAATACACTCTGCTATTTGCTTCCATTTAATGGGTGAGTTCATCCCATTCACATTCAGTTATAATTATCAACTGTGCATTCCCAGATATTTTCATTTTCTCTCCTAGGTCTGTCCTTTCTTCTTTCACTGTTTCCTTCTATACCAGTGTTTTGTTTTTAATTAGTTCCTATAATCCCCTCCCTTTTGTACTTCCCTTTCTTCCCCCTCCCTTCTTATTCCCCTCTTATTGTTTTTTAAAGCCACACAGTGTTCCCCCCCAAGCCCTGTCCCTCCCTACTATTGCTTCCCTCCCCACCAGTCCCTTTGTTACCCTTCTACTTCTCTGTAGGGCGTGAATCAATTTTCTGCCCCTATGGATCTGATTGTTCTTCTCTAAGTTGATTTCAATGCATTTAAGTATTGAATATTCCCTCTCTCTAACCTCCTTACCCTTACAATGTATT
>NW_025365569.1:0-3944 GCF_016433145.1 Gracilinanus agilis | reverse complement strand
AACTCCATGAGCCTCTGATCCATGGATAGATTTCAAGGAATCAATAAACATGGATGGAAAGATTCATCTTTATATTCATGAACCTTTAATTAAAATTTATCATTTCCTTCCATCATTCTGAGAAAGAGGTCCATGGGCTTCATCAGACACTGTCAAAATGGTGCCAAGACACATAAGGGTTCTCAGAGATCATCTAGTCCAAAACCTTCCTTTTACAGATGAGAAAGCTGAGGTCAATGGAGGTTAAATGACTTACCTAAGGTCACGCAAGCAAGAAGCTAAGAAGTAGTATTTCAGTGTGGGTCCTCTAATTCCAGAACCAGTGCTCTCTCTCCAGAAGCACTCTAAAGTCCTAGATGGATGGATGGATGTGTAGGTAAGTGAGTGAGAGGATGGATACATGGATAGTTGGGTGAATAGATGGGTAGATGGGTGGATGGGTGGATAGATGGGTGGGTGGGTGGATAGATGGATGATAGATGAGTAGGGGGTAGAGAAGTAGATGGATGAATGAGTGAGTGAATGTGGATGGATGGAAGTAGACCTGAGATTTCATTGCTATCAGGAATTTCTAATAAAGTAACTCCTACCAATGCAGAACTGAACCTTTTTTTTGCAATTTATAGACTTAAATAGTTACTTGGGGCATGTAGAGGTTATGAGACTGACCTGGGATCTCATAACTTTCTGTTTCAGAGGCTTGGACCCAGGTATTTCTGATTTTTAAGTTAGTTTTCTATCCTTTATACCACACACCGTGTGTCTGTGTCTGTTTCTGTGTGTCTGTGTCTGTTTCTGTGTGTCTGTGTTCCATGACCAGTGGGAGCTCAAATATTTTTTAAGTGATGAAAACTGAATAAGATATTCCCAGGCACTCATTTGGAGCAGAGTCCTCCGGGAGGGTAGTAGGGTGGGGCAAGGAAAGAAAGAAAGAGGAATCAACTTACCTCAGGGTGAAATCTCTTCTCTCCATGATTCCTCTTCTAGCTGAGACCGGAGTGAAAGAAAAAAGAAGCAGGACCTGGCTGGTGCCCACTACTACAGCTGGTAATGTCCACAATGGTAATACTACTAATTTACATTTGTAATATTTTTGACAATTCCTCCATGACCATGATAAGAATCATTCCCATTTAACCTCTCTCTCTTCCAACTCTTTTCCCTTCCCCATCAATTATGGCACACACTGGATATGGATCAGAGATTTGGACCTAGAATAGAACTTTAGCAATTGTTCCAATTTGTTCATTTTACAGATGAGGAAACTGAGGCTTAGAAAGGTGTATTGTCTTTCATTCTGTTTTCATGGCTCTCCAGAATCCATGATACTGTCAGATAGCTAAACCGTTAGGAAAGGGAAGGCTCATTTTTCTCTGCCACTCCCCTACTCTCCTTTTGAAGTGAGGGCAAAACCTTCAGACTCTGATGGGAAACATCCTCAAGACCCATTATTGGCTCTCTAATCTTTCATCTCCTACTTATGACCCCCTTGCATTTTTTTAGAGAAGAAATTTTTTATTTTTCCCAGGCCCTCAAAGAATTCACACAGGTAGTAAGTAGCACAGTGCCTGGTATACCATAGGCACTCACTAAATGTTTATTGACTGACAGAGCTGGGAGTGGAACCAGTCCTCTGACTCAGATCTAGCAACCTTAAAGCTGTATTAACTACAAACACTGGTATAGACTCAGAGAATATAAGACTGACAGGCTTTAATTACTCAAGAAGACAGAATATTGGAGCCAGGAAAGGTCTCAATCCTCAAATGAATAAAAGGTGCCTTCCTTAAAGGATGCTATAAACAGGAGCTAATCTCATTGCCATTCCTTCAATTCTCATTTGCATTTCATAAGCACCTACTGTATTCAATATATCTATTGGATAATAGAAATGTCCATCTGACCCCAATGAATGGACACACCACCTAGTGTCTCACCTTGATATGGTTTGGCTTTCCTTTGTAGCTGGAAAATCATATCCATGATGACAAAGAACTTTGGATCTCAGTTCAGGAGACTTGGGTTCACATCTCGCCTCTATCATTTACTTGTATAGATTATTTCCTCTTTCTTATCCTCAGTTCCATCATCCCTCAAATGAGAGGTTTCTGCAAGGTCTCTATCAGGTCTAGGTGATCCTACTGTGTGTTCTACAAGTTTCTGATCACTGAGCCTTATTGAGAAGTCAGGCACAGTGAAAAATGTATTAGATTTGGGGATCAGAGACCTTGAGTTCAAATCCCAGGTCTGTCACCTATAATTCATGTGACTTTGTCATTTCAGTGACAGTCATTTAAGTGTACCTCCATTTTCTCATCCATAGAATTAGTGTTTGGAATGGATAAACCCTGGGGCCCATCTGGTTCTAAATCTATGACCCTAGGAGGCAAGGCCACAGAAAATTCACAGAACCCAACTCTCTAGATTTACAGACTCTTAATCTTTTCTCCAATGGCTTACAAAGGTTTCATTCAGGCTATTCCATGCATCAGCTCGAAATAACAACCTTGGGATATAGCCATTAGATAGTATTGTCTCTGTTTTACAGATTAGGAAACTGAGACCTAGAGATGTTGACTCATAGCATTTGCTAATGATTCCCCCCCCCCAATATAACATGAGCCACTGCTCTGATTCAATCCACAACCTGTCTTGTGTATACAACAGATAAATACAGGCAATAGCAATAATTGAGTTGTTTGGAGAGAGGAACTTTAGGCAGGTACTGTGTAGACAGTTAATCAGCTTTGGAAGTGGTTACCCTTTCAGTGGATCTGAAACACTTCTTAAGCTGCAGAGACACAGCCTTGACTCATCATCCAACATGGCACCTTATATAAAGGGTTCCTCTCTCTCTAACTCTGAGACTAGCCAGTGGGATGGATTTGTGCTGAGCTCTTCCACACTTTCTCCCCCATGATCAAATTCATCCACTTGGGAACAAACAGCTGGCCAGAGGTAGAGTTATCATCCTTGGTCAAGAACAGAGCAAGGTTAACTGATGCATATGGTAATGGGAGCCAGAACTGTGTCTTCATTAAGTTCTACATCCTAACTTGCTAAACTCCCCAGTTGCCCAGCAGTGAGATAGATGAACCATGTGGAAGTTGGTGTGTTCTATGGCTAGCACAATGGGCTTAGAAACCTGATCTAGACCTGGAATAGACCTCATGGAAAAGCCCAACTTTCCATATCATTTTAGAGATGAGGAAATTTAAGTGACTTATTCAGTATCACCAAAGTAATAAATGGCAGGAACAGAATTGGAACTCAGGTCCCATGACTTCAAATTCATCACTCTTTCTATTACATTAAAGTAGCTGGGAAAAGCCATATACAGATGTCCCTCTCCAGCCATCTCATTTCTCCCACCACAAAAGGAGGTACATTGCCTATGACTTCCAAAATTCAGGAGGCAACATAAAATGAGACAGTGTGATTGTGGTTGTAGTTGTCCAGGATACCCTGGAGACCTCAGTTCCAGTGTGAGCTTTGCCATTTCTGTGGGACCTACAGGAAATCATTCATTTACCCGAGCCTCAGTTTCCTCAGAAGGATGGAATCATCCTTGCACCATCTATCTTACAGAGCTGAGGAGAGGCTCACAAGAAATCCTATATGTGAAAATACTTATGGGTTCTCATTCAACTGCTTTGAGATCCTTAATACCAAGAAACAAGGTTCTCTCACTTTCCCTAAAGGCATTTTGGTTCTGCAAGTCCCACCTCCCCAAAGTGAAAATCTGCGGAAGGGTTCTGACAGCCACTGGCCTCTGTCCCCATGAGTCTAGAAGGACTGCTATGATGGACAGAGCAGATGGCTTACTGAGATGAGATTAGAAATGACTGAGCAACTCAAGAACCATTGCCTGATGGAAAGAACCCTGGATCATGAGGGAGGGAACCCAGGTTCTCATCCATACCTTATGCCTGCCCTGCTTCTTG
>NW_025365568.1:0-5356 GCF_016433145.1 Gracilinanus agilis | reverse complement strand
GTAGGCAAGTCATTTAACCCCATTGCCTAGCTCTTACCACTCTTCTGCCTTGAAACTAATATTTAGTATTGATTCTGAGACAGAATGTAAGGGTTTTGAGAGAGAGAGAGAGAGAGAGAGAGAGACAGAGACAGAGAGAGCCAGAGCCAGAGACAGAGAGAAAGAGAGAGAATGAGAATGGAGACAGGAAAGATGATCTGGATTACTCTTTCTCTTGTTTTCCCCATTGACACATTTCTTCTCCTCCTCATCCTCTGTAGCTTGTTTGCGTTCAGTTAGTTTAGCTGGTGAGGAAATTATGCTAATGGAGTCAAGGCCACTGTATCATTTTCTATATGGGCCAGTATCATAATACAGAAGAAAATGTTTGTTTCCCAGTCATAAGTTGCCTTAGGAAGCCCAGGATTTCAGAACAGAAAGAGAGCGTAGAGGCCATAGATTCCAACCCCTTCAGTTTTATAGAAGAGGACTAGTAAGACCCAGAGAAGGGAAGTTACTTCTTCAAGGTCAGAACACAACTTAATGGAAGAGCTTTGGTTGAAAACCAAAACTCTTAAATCCTAATGTGATATCTTTTCCAAGACAAGATACTGTCTGTCCTTTTATCTCAGTGAGTCATGTGTAAGTTCAAATGAACTAATGAGACCCATTCTGGTCCTTCTCATTTTACTGTACTGCCAATGTGGAACACCCTCTAACCTGGGACCCCTCTCTCCTGATTAGTGTTTACCTACAGGAAGGACTTCAGCCATGCTTAACCCTACTTAAGTCTGGATTCGCTCTTCAGACTCTTCCATACCTACCACTTTGTTTTGTTTCCATCACTCCCCCACTCCCATCTAAGTCCCCATCTGGATTGTCATTAGAATAGAATATTTGCTGCTTGAAAGTAGGAAGTTCTGGGCTTCTATTACTTTTGTATCCATTAGGCACTGAGGGAGATAAAATGTTTAATAAGACACTTCCATGAACATAATTGTTGTTGATTATCTTTCATTTTCTGAGAGAACAAATAACATCACAAGATGATGTCTTAACTTTCTCATGAAGTCATTATGGAGGAAATGACATTTGATTTGTCCTTTAAAGTACTGGAAGGAGACATTCCAGGTACAGGGAAGTCTTATGTACCATGCATGGGCCACAATGAAGAAGTGTGCATAAAGTAATGTAAATTCATCACAACCTTGGTCATCATTGTATTAAAAAATAACATCTCCTCAACCTATAAAACCAAAAAGAAAAGGTGTTAAAAATCTGATTAGAAGATGTAACTATTAAGGGAAGGGAGGTTAAAGCTAGGTAGTGCAGTGGATAGAATTATAGGCCTGGAGTGAGGAAGACTTGTCTTCCTGAGTTCAAATCTGCATTTAAAATGACTAGCTGTGTAATTGAGCAAGTCACAACTCTGTTTGCCTCAATTTCTTCATCTGTAAAATGATCTGCAGAAGGAAATGACAAACCACTCTAGTATCTTTATCAAGAAAACTCCAAATGAGATCACCAGTCAGACATGACTGAAATGATTGAATAATAACTACAACAAAAATAAACAACAAAAGGAAGTGGCAATTATGCAACATGCAAAAGGAAAGGCTGAAAGGATTGACTGTATGGTTGTTAAGCCAATAAGAGAGTTGCTTTAAAAGACATCTTAAGAGGAAATGGGTCTACAGGCTTGGAGGTAACTGCAGGAATTTAGTTTAGACACAGGAAGATGGTTCTGATGTAATCCTTGTTAGACATAGGAATAGGTTACTGAGGAAGAATGTGGAATTTGCTGGATGGCTTTAAAAATAGCATAGTTTAAGTACCATCCTGACTGTAGGCAAGGGGATGGTCTCTATGACAGGAACTGACATAGGGTAAGCTCTCACATGACAGTCCCTGCAGATAGTGATAAAACTATCATGTCTTCCCTTTGTCCTGGGTTGATTAGCCATCCCCTGATGTTCTCTTAATTGTTACCTATTAATTCTGTCTCTTATTCATAGCTTCTAATTTATCACTTGGGTGAGCACTTCCTCCCAAAGCTGACTTACCATAGACAGGCTCAGGCCCCCAGGGTTGGGGAGGAGAGGAGGTGGTAAGAGTTGATGTTTATGGGCTTATCAAATGGATTTCATGGTGTGATGCTGAGAAAAAAACTTGTGTGCTTTCTCAGATGAAATCAAAACAGGTTCCTGATTTAATCCTGAGTGAACTTTCTGGAATGATGTTATGCAGACAATATGCAATAGTGGTGTGTAGGATGGTTTCTTAAAAGTAGATTGTATGATGAAGACAAAAGATTCAGCATGGCTTTCATGAACATATCCCAAAATTATGCACCTTGAGATACTTTTGTCAGAGAAATAAATGTGTCTCTTCAGATAATTAAAAACTTTTACAAAGCTCTGCTTTAGTTGTAAAACGCTTCATATGAACCATCCCAATTTACAATTTAGAGATAATGGTCTTATAATATAAATAAAAGCACTATTCTCCAACTCAATTCATAGGCACTTATTAAGCACCTACTATGTAGAAGGCCACAAAGACAAAAGGAGAAGGAAGAATTAGAAGATCTGAGTTTAAATTCTGTCTCTGATGCTTATTACCTGTCAGCTTGGGCAAGTCACTTAAACTCCTTGGATCTTGGCTTTCTCTTCTCTAAAATGAGTGTGTTGGCATAGATGCCCTCTAAAGTCCCTCCCAGCTGTAAATCTGTGATTCTAAAAAAAAACCCTTGCCTCTTTTTAGGAGCATATATTCTATAGTTAATAGATGAGGAGAATAGTCTCGGAGATTTTAAACAGATAGCCCAAGTTCATGTGGCTATAGTAAGTGACAAAACCAAGATTCCAACTTAGATCATCTCCCTCCCACCTTACTCTCATTTCTCAATTAGCACAAATAATAAATCTTGTAAAGTGATTTCATGCATTTGAGTTCACTCTACTTGAAGTTGTAATTATGGAAAATATAGTAAGTGGTTCCAGCCCAGTGGAAATATGCAGTATGAATTGAAGTAATGTGACCACTTCAGGCACTAATGAAGACTTAGTGGTACCATCCTGTTGCTTCCAGCTATTTGTGCCTTTTAATAGATAGTTTCAAATTATTCTCTCACTCCTTCCACTCAAGCTAAGAAATAGAGAAGGTCAAGGTTATTGTTTTTTTCATAATTTTCTATTTCTATAGTCAGCACAGATATTAACTATTAATTATACAAAAAAGTCAGTTGTCATAAGGGACAGAGAGAAGAAAAGGGCCTTGGAAAACTGAGGGGTGCTAGATTTGAAGGCAAAGCCTGCTCCTCCATTTTTTCCCAGCCTCATTTGCTTTGTCTATTGATATTAGATTTTTTTTCATGGGATTGTGGATGCTTAAGACATCTCATGGGATCTGACTTCAGAGGTCATCTTAGTCAATATAGTTGTATTCAGTTTACAAAGAAGGAAACTGAGATCCAAGAAAATTAATTGATCTGACCAAACACTCACATGTAATAAACATCAGAGGAGAGATTTAAATCCATGTCTTGTGACTGATTTTTGCATAATATCATTCTCTAGCACAAAGAGCATTTCAAAAAAATAACTTTTAAAATTTCTACTTTTACCCATTGAATAAAGTTTAAGCTTCTGTCTGATAGTCAAGATCTCCCACAATCTGGCTTTAAAAACCTACATCCTCAACCTTATTTCTTATGAAGAAATCCCAGCATGAGCTTTTCCAACAATATGATCTCTTTGTTCCTCAAGCCACCGTACTTATTCCCACCTCTGTATCTTCAATCATACTGTTACCTCTGAATGGAATGATTTCTCCCTCTTTACCTTTCCAAACTTAAACCATTTTTAAAGTGCAGCTTAAAGTTCCACTTTCTCTCTGAAGCCTTTTCTAGTCTTTCCTAGTGACTACTTCTGCTTCTGAACTTCAAGTCCCTAATAGGTATTATCTTACCTTTCCTGGGACTTAGCTAACAGGGTATGAGGGTAAATAGTTGAATATTTTAGGTGGTTCCATACTCCTCCCCCAAACTGTATTGAAAACTCTCTGTGGATTGAGACTGTATCTTCTATTTAATTTGAGTTTTGTGGAGCCTAGTATGTACTGGGTTCACCTTAAGTGATGGCTTGTTGAAAACTCCATGTTTATAGTATCTCTAATAGCATAATGGGGACAGGACCTGTTTCTTTCATTTGCTTTTGTATCCCAGTTTCCCTTCTGTAAGTTTGCTTTGTTTTCAAGACAAAGATGCTGCTCCCCAGATGGGGCTAATTATATCTACCCTGTTTACCATAAAATTATTATGACAATCAAGTAGAATAGTATATCTGTAAAAAAAAACTTTGAAAACCGTACACTGCTATCATATTTTGCAGTAGAAGTTAAGCTCCTTGAGGGCAGGGCTTGTTTTTTTTATATGTCTTTGTATCCCTAGCACATGACAGAGAGTAGGCTTAGTGGATACCTTACTGGATTGTATTGGATAGAACTGTGAAGGAGCAGCAGCATTAGGAACCCGATATGCCTTTCAAGAGAAGACTTTATGAATGTTTTACCAGAAAGATCCAATTCATTATAATTTCATTCTTGAGAGCCTCCTATCCCTTTGGAACCAATTTCCTGTTTTAGAATCTCAGGCTACAGTGTATTGGCCATATTTTCCCTCATTTCTGGAAAATATTCCTCCCTAAAGTCAACATCACACCCGAGATCATACCCATCCTTGCCCCATCCCCATCCCTTAAAAACAAATCCTAAGTGATATTTTAAAGGCCCCCAAGTTTTCCATCATTGCTATTTCCTCAACTACTTCTTCCTTTGAAGTTAAATTCAGGTCCAGAGTCAGATTATCTTTGCTACCTCTTCCCCCTTTTGAGAGATGAAATAATTAACAAAGCAAAAATTTATCCACTGTTCTGCTCTTGAGCAGAAGGGGACCCCCAGCAAATATCTGGGCAGTAAAGTTCCTCCATGACAGTGATCTGCTGTCTCCACCCTAGTGTCATTTGTGATTCAGTTTTGTCTTTTGCTGACTTGGTCTGTGGCATATTCCCACCAAATACAATATCTCCTCTGCTTCTCCTTTTTATTTTCACCCACGTACTTCATACTGCATTTCCTCCCTCATGTTCATGAATTTCCATACAGGATTGTATCTTTTTGATATAAAACAGTACCCTGATGGTCCTTTATCTAATCTTCTTTTGAACAGGATAGAGCCTTCCACTACATTATTCCAGGAATGACTCACATCCCACTCTTTTGCCCCAAGATTTTAGCTCAGTGCTGTTTATTATCCATACTCTCCAAATTGGTTTATAGACATTTGAGATGATAATATTGTTTCTACTTCCTCCACCCA
>NW_025365567.1:0-2016 GCF_016433145.1 Gracilinanus agilis | reverse complement strand
ATGCATGCATGCATATGTATATATTATCTATCAGGCATGCATAATTGAATACACACAACACACATGTACACACATGTGCATACACATGGTATAGTCATGTATACATATACACATATACATGTATTGTTGTTTTTCGGTCCTTTCTGTCATGTCTGACCCTCTGTGACCCCAGGTGGGGTTTTCTTGGCAAAGATGTTGGAGTAGTTTCCTGTTTCCTTCTCCAGTTCATTTTACAAATGGGAAAACTGAAGCAAATGGGGTTAAGTATAGGGTCACATAGCTAGTGTCTGAGTTCTGATTTGAACTCAGATCTTCTTGACTTCAGCTCAGTGCAACCCAGCTGCTCCAATAATGATAACATTTTTCTCTGTCTCCTCCTCCTCCTCCTCCTCCTCCTCCTCCTTCTTTTTCTTCTCTCTCTCTCTCTCCCCCCTTTCTTCTTCTCCCCATCTCTTCCTCCCTCCCTCTGTCCATCCTGTCTCATTTTCTCTTCCTCTCATGTTGTCTCTTCTCTCTCTAGCCCCCTCTCACTTTCTCTCTTCTCATTTTCTCTCCCTCTCATTCTCTCTTCCCCATTTCTCATTCTCCATCTCTGTTCCTTTCCCTGTCTCTCTTCCCCTTTCTCTTTCTCTCCTCCTTCTCTGCCCACCTCCCAGTGCTTTGTCTAGTTATCGGTGGAGTCTGTGAAGTGCGCTTAGATGATCAGAGGTTTAACTTCCACTGTCGCTTTCATCTGTCACTGAGGAGAGAGGAATTTTTTTCCTGGGGAGTTAATTAGAAAAGAGAAAAAAAGGAACTTGCAAAGTGATCAGGTTAACATTGGTAGACAAAAATAATTACAATAGTTTAAATTTGGCTTGTGCAAAATGAAGAGGAAAAAGAAGCTGGGGTTAGCCAGGGCCTAGCTATTGTAGGAACCCCCTCCACCAACAACCTAGCCTCCATTAATTAAGTGAGAGAGGTCTCCATGGAAACCCTAGTTGGGCATTCTCATGGACTTACTTCAATTATATGGAAATCTGCATGGGAAGCACTGCTCAGAGAAGGAATATTTTGAACATTTCTTTATGTAGATGGAGCCAAGTTTCTCTTTGGTACCCACTGATGAACTCTTTCTTTTATGTAGCTGGCACTGAAGATGTTTCTCTTGTCTTTCTACTTCTTAGAATGTACATTGGGGCAATTTCATTTCACATGAATTAAGAAAGAAATGTAGCTGCCTCTTCTCAAAGAAAATCAGGAGGAAGCAGGATTAGTATGTAGAGGAAGGAAGTCATGGACTGGGTGGGGTGGACATCAGTCTCTAGTCCCACTAAGGCTTTTTCCTGTTCTTCAGACCATCACTCACACTGAGATTTCACTTTTCCTTTCAAAACAGTCATGATGCTTCAGATAACCTGTTCAACTCTACAATACTTCCATCTTTGACTACCTCGTCCCTCCCTGTCCTACCATCATTAACGTCCTGAAAGCTCTCCAGCCTGGGCTAGCCCCTCCACTGACATTGCCCATTCATATCCTGAGCTGGTGAATGGAGGAAGTCATAGTACCTTGGGAGAATCACTTCCCCTTCCTGGTCCTCATCCGAATAACAAGAGTTTGGATTTGGTGAGTTCTAAGAATCCTTTCCTTTCTAAATCTGTGAGTCTAAGAACAGGAGCTGGTTTATCCTAAAGGAAAGAAGACTAGAGAGCATCATGAGAGATGAATTCAGGTCCTTGATGAGTAGTCAAGCCAAAGAAAGACTAGGATGATTTTTTGTGATTCCAAAGGGCAGAATTCAGACAAATGGGTGGAAGTTATAGGGAAAAAGACTTTATAGAATTATAGAATCAAAAATTATAAGAATAAGAAGGAACCTCAGCTACCTGGTCTGAGCCATATGTGAAAGGACTCCTTACTGTAACCTATTCGGTAAGTTGGTTCATCCAGACCTCTTAAGACCTCTAAGGAGGGCAAACCCACCACCTCTACAGTCAGCTTTGGGGTAGTTTCTCAGTGTTAGGAAGTTTCCCC
>NW_025365566.1:0-5086 GCF_016433145.1 Gracilinanus agilis | reverse complement strand
CAGACTCTTTTATTCCCATCTCCCTTTAATTGGGGATGGAGCCAAAATGGTGGCTTAGTAGGAGTGAAAGCTGGAACTGCTCTGAGAATCCTCTCAAACCATATCCCTTTTATCCCTATTTAGACTTTTGTCCTACTCCCATGGTCTGTCAAAGCTCTCTAGGCTATAAGCTGTCAATCAGGCAAGTCTCTTGCATTATTCTTTTTTAAAAAACTTAAGCCCTTGTCTTCTGTCTTAGAACTGATACTAAATATTGGTTCCAAAGCAGAAGATTGGTAAGGACTAGGCAATGGGGCTTAAGTGACTTACCCAGGGTTACCTAGCTAGGAAGTGTAGCCAACTAGCTACTTTTGGTCATTATTTTTGGTCAAGTACTGACTTACCACAGTAGAATCAATTTTGGGTCCTCCATCATCTGCCACAACCGTCAGGGTATAGAAATCTCCTTTTTCCCTGTCCACCAGGCCCTTGACAGTGATCACACCCTGTTGGAGAGAGGAAGGATCCAAATGCAGAATGGACAAAGGGAGCAAGAAGGCAGTTAATTTGCTAATCACTCCCCCACTCCCCATCCTCGCCATGCCTTCTAACTTACTGTGACGGAATCGATTTTGAAGAGGGCCCGGGCCTGGGGGCTGGTGTGGGGGTCAAATCTGTAGACTATTGGGTTGATGTTGTCAATGGAGAACGCTTGTATCCTCACCACCTCAGAGCCCCAGGGCAGGTTCTCCATGATGGCAGCCTCATAGGAAGCGTTAGAGAACTGCACAGCCTCATCCAGCTCATTGAGGAGAGTGATGTAGACGCTGCAGAAGCCCTGGTTGAAAGGGAGCGCCTGGTCGGTGGCCGATACGTTCATCAGGTAGCTCGTTTTGGTCTCATAGTCCAGATAGTCAATGGTGGTGATGAGACCTGTGCTCTCATCGATCTCGAACTTCCCCTCCGAACCCGACAAGATGCGGTAGATCACCAGCCCACCGTCCCCTGGAAGAAGGGGCAGAGATTTGTACATCTTGTTAACAAGAGCATCCTTCCCCTTCCCAAACCACCTCCTCTGGACCTCCTCTGGGGCTCATGGAGATACAACGTCCCAACCTCTGTAGTCTGCATTTTGGTCTGAAAGTTAGGGAATTCCAAATGAGAGACCCTACACGGCTGGAGTGTTGGTTCTAAGTTGACCTATGATGTACGTGCCTCTGTCAGTCATGCAGTTAACCATTGCAAAAGCTGAGATTTTATACGACTAAGTGGAATTTGAGTAAGAAAGCATTTGAGCAGGTGCCGAATGGGTGATTTTTTCGGGAATAGTATAACCAAATCTTTGTGTATGTCCTCAAATTGAAGTTTTCAGTAATGCTATCTTTCCTCCTTTCGTAACATTAATGCTGATTGTAAGCTTCCAGATCTACCAGGGGACCTGAAGTATGACTGCTTCCTAGGTAAATAAATGATTACTGGGAAAAGGCAATGATCCTCAGAAATATGGTGCAGTGAATAAAAGGGCTAGAAGTGGAGTCAGAAACTGTGTTCAGATCCTACCTACATAACTGCTTACCTTCCATTTCCTTACATTGAAAATGGTAGAAAATAATATCTGTAGAATTTTACCTCACAGGGAAGTGCTCCTTTCTTCCATTAGCTAACCTTCTAAACGAGTGATTCCCAAAGTGGGTGCCACCGCCCCCTGGTGGGTGCTGCAACCATCCAGGGGGTTGGTCGGTGATGGCCACAGGTGCATTTATCTTTCCTATTAATTGCTATTAAAATAAAAATAATATTTTCCAGGGGGTTAAGTAATATTTTTTTCTGGAAAGGGGGCGGTAGGCCAAAAAAGTTTGGGAACCACTGGACTAAACCTTTAGCATTAAGGTTGAGGTACTGTATTCAAATGTGGCCTCAGACACTTCTTATTTGAGGGACCCTGAGCAAGCCACTTAATCTTTATTAGCCTCATTTTCTGCTTCTGTAAAATAGCACAAATAGGCCACCTGCCTCCCAGGGTTGTTATGAGGGTCAAATAAGAAAAATATTTGTAAAACAGCTTTATAGAACTCTATAAACACCATCATTATTTATTATTAGTGGTATTGGTATTAGTATTATCACCCAAGGTCATGTTATTTGGGGGGACTCCCAAGTTACCTATTCGCTTATATTGAGATTTCAGTTCACTAAAATCTTTTCCATGTGAATTATAGTCTACCTAGGAAGGTGTTTCCTCTCTTGTACTTTGGAAGTTTGTTTTTTTTCAGTTTAAATTTATTTATTTTTTCTTTGTTACATTAAATTTCCCATGTATCTCCCTCCCTATAGTAGAGAAGGCATCTAGATAGAGATAGACAGACAGATAAACTATATTGCATGTGTTTCTCTTTATCAGTTCTTTCTCTGGAGGCAGACATTCACAGTTGTTCTTCAGACAATATTTCTTGGAAGTTTTCTTTTTGAACCAAAATGGACTTTACATTTATCCCTATTAAATTTCACGATGCATCCCCCTCAATGGACGAGTGCACATGGGCTGGATTTCCCCTTGGTTGGGGTGGGAGGGTACAAAAGGGAAGACTCACCCGTGTCCCTGTCTGTAGCCCGGACAACAATGACCGATGTCCCGATGCCGGCAGTCTCCCGTAGCTCCAGGCGGCTGTACTGCTGCTGGGTGAACACTGGCACCTCGTCATTGACATCTTCCACATATACAATGACCTGGAGTGGAACAGGGGACCAGAAAGGAAGGCTGTGAGGGAAGAGCTGTTGACTGAGATCTGGGTTTGAGTCATGGGTCTCTCATGGAGCCATAGGCAGGTAACAACCCCTGGGGGGATCAGTTTCCTTCTAGATCAATCTATTGGCCAAGGGCATTAATTATGCACCCACTCCAGAAGCTGAGAACACAGACAAAAATGACAGTCCCAACCTTCAAAAACTTACATCGTAATGAGGCACAGACACATCTACTTCCCATGTACACATACGGACTAGATAATGGTGCGGAGAAGGTACTAGCAGCAGGGGGAGAGAGGGAATTCATATAGAAAATGAAGAAAAAGGTCTAGATCATCTCTAAGATCCTGGATCTAAGATCTATCTCATTCATAAGATTTTCTTTTAAACCCTTTCCTTTGGTCTTAGAATCAATACCAAGTATTGATTCCAAGGCGGAAGAGCAGGAAGGGCTAGGCAATGGGGGTTAAGTGACTTGCCCAGGGTCACACAGCTAGGAAGGACATGTCCAAGGCCAGCTTTGAAATCAGGACCTCCTGAAGTCAGGGACTGTTGCTCTATCCATTGAGCCAGCTAGCTGCCTACAAGGTTCCTGTCTTTGAGGAATGGGAAGTCTTTGCCTGCTTGGCTGCTGTCCACAGAGGCTTACCCAAGGCCAGTGCTGAAGAGCAGCTAGATATCAGGGAAGGTCAGCTCTCCACTGCCTGGTCAGACAGAGCCTGTGATTCTGCGATATTTTGGACTCATTTCTATTTTACTTGGAATGTGGTCCTGCAGAAGCACTCAGCAGCCCGTGGGCTCAGCCCCGACACAGCGCCTGACTTGGTCTGGGATGGGATTTAGGGGTGATGTGTGGAGGGGGGAGTTAAGGAGGAGGAGGAGGTCCTGGAATGCTGGGGATAATCTAGAGAAATCATCAGATCATGATCCGGAAGGGCCCGAGAAGAGGACGGCTGACTGTCCCAGCCGCCTGGCATAGGGCTTATTTCTGAAGCTCTCTTCCCCAGGGTCCCCCTGATTCTGGGGCCCCTCAGTCCTAAGGCAACCACAATTTGTCATCAGAACTCTTTTGCCACAAGAACCCAGGCCCTCTAGGCAAATGAGCAATCAGGCCAGGATGCAGCTGCTTTCGAGGCTGAAACCTGATTTTGTGGCTACAAACAACTTGGCCGCCGAGGCTTGGATGGGGATGGGGTGGGGGGTGGGGTCCTGCGCCGAGGAATTTCGGGAACTCTCTTAGGGTGAGCGGAAAGTCAACATGCAGACATCACTAGGGCGGCCCCTCCTGTGTGTGCTCTCCAAATGGCCTTGCCATCTGGGGGTCATGGGAAAACCAAAACCCAACCAGAATCGGGCTCCGGCGTTGACAAAACAAGGGCAAGGCTGGCTCCCGCTCTGTTTGCCTCAATTGCCTCAATTCTGTTTTTGTCCAGGGAGCTCACAATGGGTGAGTCTGACCATCATCCGTATGTAGGCGTCCAGGGAGCTAGGGAGCTGGAAGGAGACTTCAGAGGTCCATTTTAGAAGTGTGGAAACTGAGGCCCATCCAGGAAAGTTCAGTGACTTGGTATGGGCATTAAATAGGCTTAAGGTTGTAGGCTCCATCCTTGTGTAGGCTAGTGAGCTCCTATTGGAGAGAGGAGGTTCCCAGGTCCTAGGCTGCCTCCCTACCCCCTGGCTGCCCCCTGCAGAAATGTGCTAATGGTTCCAAGAATGAGGATGGTTTGGTGCAAAGCCATCCCTGCTGCTGGGGAAAATGGCGAAGAGATTTAATTAAAAATACTGCTTTGCTTGACTATGCATATTTGCTATGAGGATTTCCTTTTTCCTTTTCCTTCTCAATGGGAGGGACAGAAAAGAAATGCTTGTTAATTAAAACATTTTATTAAAAATTTTATAACCCCAAGTACCAGTGGTGGGTCAGGCATCTTCAGAGAGGAAGGACCAGAGCTGGGCTAATGCAAATGTGGCATAGGTAGGGCTAAGAAGCACTACATGCCCCTAAATACTCAGTCAGTGGGCCTGAGATTCTTGCTCTTGCTTACTCTTTTGGGGGAAGAGAACATGGTACAAAGAGCGCTGGATTTGGAGTAGAAGATCCAGGTTCAAATTCTGGCTCTGCCACCTGTGTGACCTTAACTGACTTCCTCTCCCTCTTCAGGCCTCAGTTTCCTCATCTATAAAATGAAGACACTGACATAGAAGAACTCTAACATCCCCTGCAACTTTAAATTTATGATTCTAGGATGCGTTTAGAAGCAGTCCCTGTTTATGATGATGCATGTGTGTATGTTATCATGTGGGAGAGAGAAAGAGACAGAGAGAGGGAGAAATGGGGAGAGAGAGGAGGGGAGGGAGAGAG
>NW_025365565.1:0-3272 GCF_016433145.1 Gracilinanus agilis | reverse complement strand
ATATTAAATATATATCACTTAATAATATATTAATGTAATAAATGCAGACAAAGCAAAAAACAAAATGAAACATTTTTTGAGGCTATTTTAATTAAGAAAACTTAGAAGAAAGATTCTAGAAGACACTTCTCTTTCCCATTCCTTCCCCCATTTATACTGAATCGCTCCTGAACAAGATATAAATATGGTGCATAAATTTGCAGAGCAGAAGAATGTTTGGGGAACAGACAGTATCACCAATGGGCTGATCCACTTCTACTAGAAATTTGCCAGCATCAGAAAACTGTGAGCGAATGGTCTTGGGGTTCACTTTGAGCATCGAGTCTAGCATTGAAAAACTCTTAGTGCAACTGGACGAGGGCCAAAATCTTGCCTTGTTGCCCCTAGAGATTCCCTGCTCTAGAGGAAAGCCGTGCAGGCAAGGAGGGGCGTCCAGAATGTCCAGAGCCCAGGATCCTTCTCCTATCTGTTGAGGCTGTTGAGAAACGTCTCTTTAGTGATTCTCAGCCCAGAGGCTGAATAAAGGGCTCAGTGTGAAGTGGGGATGGTGCAATTTTTTTGTTTAATACTTTGCAGATTTTTGGAACTCTCTGCACCCTGAACTAAAAAAACTGCATTTTTTGCTGACCTTGTTGGAAGGCTAAGACTGTTTCTGGGAAATAGGGGAAACAAGCAGCCTTTTGTTGGCAGGAGCAGAGAGAGACAGAAGGAGGGAGAGAGCCTGGGCTTGAGTCTTTTTTTCCTTCATGATGTCGTGACTGAGACAAGACCATAATACGGCTGGATTTTCCTTTCTACCTTGGATGACATGTGTTTTACATCAGGCCGGGCTGTGTGACACCTGATGCTGGCCAGTTCACATGAATTAAGCCACGGGCTGCCCATAAGCAGAGGGGAAGAGTCACAGCTGTGCTTCTGACATTGGAATAATAAAAAGTTTGAGGAGCTTTTGGGCTGTGCACATGTCAGGAACAATTTACACCTGTATATGTTGATCTTCTACTTGCAAATCATTCTGTCCAGAAAAATATCTTCGCCAGAGGGTCCAGCGAGACCTTATGCCAGGCGCTGTCCCCTCCTCCTTTAGACCTTGTTGAGTTAGTTCTAAAGTAGAATGTCTAAGAGCTGAATCCAGCCCTCCTCTACTTCCTATGAAGTCCCATCAAAACATGGCTTTGAGGGCAACCTGGAGAAGGAGGCGCAGGGAACCGTGGGACTGCATGTTCCTTGTTTTTGTATCTCAAGCTCCCAGCACAGAGAACTGGCAGTTTGTAGGATGTAATAAATATTGATAGCCAGATTGATGAGTGCTGGCTTGGGAATTGGGGGCCCTGGATGCTCTTGTGTGGCCGTGGAAAAGCCATATTCCGTCTCTTGACCTCAGTTTACTTGCCTGTAAAATGAGACAGTCAGACTAAAAGATTTTCTAAGGCAAGGGTTCTCAACCCTTTTTGGTGTTGTGGATCCTTTTGGAGAGTCTGGTGAAGCCTCAGGGGGAGCCCCTTTTTAGAATGTTTTAAAATACCTAAACTACCCAAAATTATAAAGAAAATCAATGATAGTGAAATTCGATTGTTGGTATCAATATAAATATATATGTATATATGAATATATACTTTCATTCATATGTGTGTATATGTGTATTTTAAACCTATATGCTCTGTCTTATAATCAATACAAGTATTGATTCCAAGGCAGAAGTGTAGTAAGGACTAGGTAATTGAGGTTCAGTGACTTGCTCAGGGTCACACAGGGAATACCCCAGGCCAGATTTGAATCACATCCTCCTGACTCCAAGCCTGGTACTCTATCCCTTAAACCACTGAGCTTCCACTATTCCCCCCCCCCCCCACACACACACAAACACAAATATGTATATATATCCTTACCTTCTCTCTTGGCATCAATACTCAATATTGATTCCAAGGCAAAATAACTGTCAGGACTAGGCAATTGCTCAAGGTCACACAGCCAAAAAAGTGTCTAAGGTCAGATTTGAATCCAGGACCTCCCACCTCTAGGCCTGCCTCTCAAAATACATATTTTCTAAATGTTCACAGATGCCATATATACCCATTGTTCTCAAGGATTTGTATGGTTGGCCATTGGCTTCCCTATCTTCATTGCTTCCAGTTCAACTCATGATCTGCCCACTTTTTCCCCACTTCTTCCTTCCATACAATCAGCCCACCTCCTTTCCCAATCATAGATGTCTTTGAATTTGTCTATTCTATTACTTCTTACACAATAAACCTATCTAATAAGGTCTTAGAGCAAAGTCCTGGGAAAAAGTGGAAAGAGTCACAGGACCTGGATTCAAAGACTGGTTCTGGCAGTTTTTGCTTGTGCATTAAATGGAAAAATCAAAACCTTCCCAGGTTTCAGTTTCCCCATCTGTAAAGTATAGGAGTTGGCTTTTAGTAGTGGCTTCTGATGTTCCATCTAACTCTAAACCCATGATCTTATGAACCAGATATTTTGATGTTTTTTATTTTGGACTCACTCTTGCCCAATTCCTCTTATCCCATTAGTACCCAAAGTCCAACTATCCCAGTATATTCGAGGTGTCTTTCACAGTGTATTCCCAAGCAAATCCTATTGTGTTTGGGCCTGGCAGGCAAAAGGAAACCTTCATCTTTCCTAAGGCTTGTTTGAAGAGTTGAATAAATCTATTAAGAAGATGAATTTGAGCCTGAATCACAGGAAAAGGGGACAGGGGACTGGATTTGTTAGGAAAGCTTTTCCTCTGGTGGGCATGCACATGCACACACACCACCAACCCACGTGAAAGACTTTTTGGACCTCAGATATCATCCATTTCTGCCCCTTTAGGGGGGAAATGTCATGGAATATCATAGGTAGCAAACATTTCCTTAACATTCCGAGAGGACTCAGTCTGGTGATTAATATCTTTCGTCGATTATTAGGTTTCTGTACAGGACAAAAGGATAACTTCCCCCCCCCCCCTTTATAATCCAGAGAGGAACCCATCAAATCGTAGTCTAGACAGACTGACCTTGATTTTGGATACTCAAACATTATTTGATAATGGTGCCAGGTGAAGGGCCTTAAGGGAAGAGGTTGATGAAAAACAATTGTAAATTGAGTTGGACTTAATGGATTATGGTGCCCAAATCAGTACCTGAATGGGATGAAAATGGTCCCCAGTGGAGGTGACTTAATAATAGCAACTAGCATTTACTTAACACTTCAAGGTTTGCAAAGCACTTTACTTATGTCATCACACTTGATCCTCACAATAACCCTGTAGA
>NW_025365564.1:0-7918 GCF_016433145.1 Gracilinanus agilis | reverse complement strand
TCACGTGTGGGTAACTCATCTCTCCTCCCCACTAAGGGAGGTGGGGAGACCTTATTGCTGGTAGCTAGAGTTTAACTATGAATGGGCTTGAGCTAATTCTATTTACACACCACCCCTCACTTTGATTCACTAGAGATTTCAGGGAATATCTTCTTGGATAATATCCAGGAATCTTCTCTTGGTTAAGCTAACACATTGCTGTATGGCATATATTCTAGAACTACTGTGTATGATTTTTACTTGGTTTGAGTTGGTTAAATGAATTTATTTGGTATTTTTTGTGTTTATTGTGGAACTGGTTTTGATGGGAAGGAAGTCAAATACCAGTTATAAAGCTGGGTGCAAAGTGGAGGTAGTGTTTTTCCTATTCATAAATAGCAATCAGAAGTTCATCTGGAACCTGAAAAATCCATTAGACTAACAATAATTAAGGGAACAAATAGATATATTTCTAGCTGAGTACATACCCTCTCTGAAAACAGTAGAATGACCAATTTTTTTAATCCAAATCTAGAGAAGACCCATGGAAGGAAGTAAAATTTCCTTGGAGACAGGGTGAAGTGAAGAAAGACTAAAGATGTCACTGTTTAATTATTGCAAACCTTACATCATGTGCCATGTTATATGGTGGTGGTAGCTTCATTACATTTATAACATGGATTATATACTATAAGCATAAGAGGTCACAGTATTTGACTAGAATAGAGGGAGTGATGGATTTGCAGAGGGTTTGGGCAAACAAATACTTTGCAGGTGCCTTGGCACACACATGGGTTCACCTTCTGGAATGAGGAACACTTAAGAAGGGACACTTGGATTCCAAGGGGGTTCATTGATCTCTGGACACTGAAGAGAGCAGAGGCTTACTTCCTGTGGTCATCTTGGTATCAAGCTGCAGGAGGAAGCTAAGCTCCTGACTCAACTTGGAGATTCCTAAAAATCAAGAAGCCTTCTTTGATTCTGATCCTGTGACCTATGAAAAAGATGAATGGCACCAGGAATGTTAAAATATAATCTAAATGGTTGTGGGTCCACATACTGGGTTGTAGGAGAGACAGGACCAGGATAGGGAGACCAGAGGTCACAGCTAAGCTACTCCTAACTGACAAAAATGGCTGCTGGCCAACTGTCACTGCTGGGCCAGAGTCTTTGAAACCAACAGACAAGGTAAAAGATTTTAACAGGTTTCATTATGTTCAACTAAAAGGTGGGATAGGGGATTCTATTCTAAAACTTAAACTGCAAAACCACAGGGCAAGGGGAGGACTTCTCTACTCTAATCTTAGTGATCTAAGCAGGCAGAGCCCAAAGGAGCAGTAATGGAGTCTCTGGGGGGCTGCTTCAAACCTGGTTCCAGCCAGGTTTGACCAGCACAGCTAAAGGGCCTGTGGGTGGCTTTGAGGGTTTCTCAAGGTAATCCACAGATGATCTCAGGATGCCAAAAGCCAAGGTGGTCCAAGGTATCCAAGTAGAGCGAGTGTGCTTGAGATGCTGTCCACCAGATCCCAAACTCCTCCTCCCCTTGGTGCTGCTCTGTCTTGTCCTCTTTGTTAGAAACCACCACCCCGCGGGATCCCAGGGAAAACAGGATGCAGGTCTGAGATCTCCCAGGGCTAGCAACAGTTTATGCCAACCACTAATAGAGTCTCTGCCAGGGCACAAGCACCTTCCTGCTCCTTCATTCCATCTTGGAATGCTCCAGTCCTTCCTGCTAGGTCAACCTTAATACTTAATTACTAACTAATCTTCCTCACAACAGACCTGGATCCCCATCTTGATCATCTCTTCTGTGTGAGCTGCCAAGGACCCGATCTATCTAGCCTAAACTGAGCCAGACCAACTGGGCTCTGGCCTTTGGGGCTCTACTCAATCCATCTGATTAAACTGTACTGATCCTGTTTTAATTCAGTGGACCAGCTAGTCAGGAATAGTTAGCTAGAACCAAATTTATGCAGAGTCTAGTGACTTTTACCAGGTTCCCCCACTCACTTATTTCAATAGTCTTCATATTTTTAACCTACTAAATATCAATAATTGATTTGTCAAAATCATACTAATAAGAAAGTTTTCAGTCCTGAACACAAAAATGAAAAGCATTTTTCCTAAAATAATAAACACGGTTAAGTATATAAAGACAGAAATAGAGAAAAGCTATAAACTACATTGTGTGCAATGGAAGTTCACCCCTCCCTCTTTTAACTACATGTACCTGGCCATGAGTTTGAACTTGGCCCAGAAGCAAGGACCTTGAGAGGGAAATCACTGGGTAAATTGGATCATGAGGAAAGAATGGCAGCCAGAAAGGGTCTGCAATGGAGTCAAGATATCTCAAGACAGGGACCAGGGAGATCTTCCCTGCAATGCCCCTGGACCACACTCCTGGTGGGCTCAGGCCAAATAGAAAGCCATAGTTGGATCCTGAGACCTCAAGTGTGAGAGTTAGTGGGCAGAGAATAGATTTGATAAACTGAGGCAAAAGCAGATTTCACCCCCTTCTCTTCTGGGTTTGTTGCTGTCTTGATGGCTTTGTGACCACAGCTGGGAGCCCTTATGGCAGCTGGAAAATAGAAAACTAAATGAAGTAATAAGGAAGGTAAACTATATAGCTTTTTCCTATTTTTCCATCTTTTTCCCCTACTGCTTTTGATTTAATAAAATTATTAATTTAAGGCCAGTCTCATAATTTTCACTCTTACATTTTTAATGCGTAGTCTCAGTTTCACAGATAGTTGTATCCAGGAGGGACCTTAGAAATCATCTCATTTTACAAAATAAGAAAATGAGTCACAAAGAAATTGTGACTTGCCCTAGACCACAGAGATTACTAGTAGCATAATAGGGATGATTAACTAGAATTCAGAGTCCTTTCCATACATAGTGTTTATTAATGTTTAACAACAAGCTTTACTGAGTACATTTATGTATGTGTGTGCATGTGTGTATGTGTGTTTTCTGACTTCACAGATGCTTCAACATAACGTATTACACATACACATATGTGTACCTAACTAGCTACCTGTCTGTCTATATTTCACTCTTTTAAGTTGAATCTGCATTATGAATCTTTTCTCCGCCACCTTATTAACACTAGACATCCAACAAAATAACAATCTCTTATTTGTAGTGTTTATTGATTTTAAAGTATAAATGCTTACAATGAAAATTTTACAATCAGCTCTGAGTCAGTTTGGTCCATTTGCCTCTGAAGAATATGTTAAGAAAAAAAAATAATGAATAAGTAGATTCGAGTATGGGATAGAGAGAAAACTTCGAAGGTTGTTGTTGTTGTTTAAAGTAAACAATGACTCATTATAGAAAAAGCTACCTAATACCATAAAAGGAACTGATGGAGTCTAAATACAGATAGAAGCATAATATTTTTCTCTTTTATCTCCTTCATGATTGTTGTTTTCTTCTTTTCTACTCAATATGTGTCTTCTTTCCCAACATAATGAATATGGAAATATGTATTGCATGATAGCAATGTGTAATCTATATCATACTACCTGTCATCTTCAAAATTGGGAGGAAAAGGAAGAATAAAACACAATATGTAAAAAAATAAACAATGAAAAGCTATTGTGTAATTCAACCCACTAATTTTTGCAGATAGAATGGGTCAGCCTGCCTCTTTCTCAAATGCTACTTTTAACAGAAATAATTTATTTCTAAGAAATCATGTAATATTTTGTACAACAATCACTGGATCACAGCAAATGGAGAGATTATCCCATTGAATATCCTAAATTTACAGATCAAAAAGCTGAAACCTAAGGGATTTTATATGACACAAAGTTATGCAACGAAGAGTATTGGAGCTTTGACTAAAAAATTTTCTAACTCACAAATTTTTCATTAAACCTAATTGTTCCCTTACTCCTTTTTATTGGAAAACAATACTTTTCTTGCACAAGTATATGTTTGATAGGCAACAAGAAACAAATGATTCATACAATTCTGTTTTCAGTGTTTCTGATTCTACAAATTTCAATAATAGCCCAATGCACGAATTTCATTTTCTCTTGTCAGTTTTTTAGCTCCCTTTAATGTGTTGTCTTCCACCACTAAAATGTAAGCTCTTTGAGGGTATTGACTGACTTTGTTTTAGCCTATATTGTATCCTCAGCACTTAGCACAATGCTTAAGAAATAAGGAGTTCTTAAATGTTTATTAACTATTGTTGCCCCACTCTTTGTTACCTTACATTTATTTTATAGGTATTTTGTTCATATTTCATATACATTTAAACAAATATTTCTATGCGTGATAGAATTAAAGAATTTAAGTACAAGAAATATTTTACTTTCATCTTTCCATTGTTGGGGTTTAGCATATTGCCTGGAATAGATTATGTGTATAATAAATGCTTGTTGACCATTTGATTATATAATTTCAATAAAATTAATCAGGATTGCTTGGGAAGAACAACATCTTTTATCTTTGAAATCCCCTAAGAAGAGTTTTCTAGAAACAACAACCATCATGTCATTATGCCAAGCACAATATAGGAAAATTACAGAATCACAACATGAGAGAATTGTTTATTGCAAAGCCAAAAACAATAATGGAAAATTGAACAACCACCCCTTGGAAGAACACTATATGCCAGTATGGTGACATTATAGAAATATTTGTAAAACAACAAATGGGAATTTCATATTGCCAAATATCCATTTATTTTTAAATGAATAAATCATTGTTGGCTATATGACAGTCACTAGATTTATCCATAAAATTATTATTACATTAGATCTTGACATTTTTTATTCAACCATTCTTTGTATCATGGCTAAAGGACTTTATTCTTGTCAAGAGATATATCTCTAAAATATTGTTTTATCTTCAACTTCTGGTTCTGATTATTTAATTTGGGGGTGTAATCTAAGTTCTACTATGGGCAAGGTCTTGCTTTTCTGGGTGTCTGCTAGAGATATCTCCTGTCTTCATATTCTCAACAAAGAGAAACCGAAAACGTAACAGGGCAGCCAGAAGTATTTTTAAGAAATAGCATTAGATGTTTGAAACAATGTCTTTAGAAGAATTCATTTTTGAAAAAATATTAGAAACAAGTGACAAACACACCAAGCTAAAATCGAGGTGGTGGCCAGCATTTTAATAATTAGTTCCTAATTTTTGTTTTCTCTCAAGGCTCTACTTAAAGCACACACAAATACACACACAGACTCATAAACATGCACACTGTTCTCCCTTTGTCCACTTTAAAGTCATCTCTTATACTCTTCCTTGGAGGCTTGGGAATAACAATGGGACAACAGAGGTCACTGACACGCATCACTGCAGTTCCTTGCTGTTCCAAGTGCCTATGGTCACTCTCATCTCCCTCTTCTCTTCCCATACCGTCTCTCCTATTTTTCTTTCAAGAGTTCTTCAAAACTATGTTGTAGTGGAAGAAATCCTACTCCCCCATCTATCTCTCAGAGTGAGAATAAATATAACTCCCAAGGTCTTCGAAGAGAGAGAGAGAGAGAGAGAGAGAGAGAGAGAGAGAGAGAGAGAGAGAGAGAGAAGACAGACAGACAGACAGAGACAGAAACAGAGACAGAGAGAGAATTTCCAAGATCTTTGGAGAGCTTGTTCAGATAGATGGATGAATAGATAAATATATAGACAGATAGGCACAGACAGAGAGATAGAAAGATAGATAAATAGATGATAGGTAACACATACATATGTGTGTGCATCCACTAGTTTATTCACTATAGAATATAAGTACTGTTTTGTGATGAAAGAAATCAGTAAAGTTAGTGTCAGAAGTGGCCCAGTATTTAACTGTAATACATTATGTTACCACATTAAGAACAGGAGCATGATAACTGTGTATAAAATTGTTTAATATAAAAACCTTAATAAAATAAGAAAAAATAGAGGTTCAATATTTCGTTTTTCTTTGTCCTCCAATTTTTGTGACTAATTTTTTATTTTCAAAGAAAACAAAGATACATACATAAAAAGTCATAATAATGTTACCTTACATTCACAGGACTATTTCATGTGTCATAGCTCAAAATGTATGCAGCTGGATTCAGAGAGATGGATGGTCAGCATAGGTCAGACTAGTGAAGGTTTAATAGTAAACACCTTGGTTACAGAATAATATCTCTCAGCAGGAGTTTTGGGTTGTAAATTGCTTAAGGCAATTAGTCTTTAGGGGAAAAATTGAATACATCTCATTTCCACTTAGCCTTTTCAGGCTTCTATTGGAGAGGATAATGGCAGCACCACAAATTTGGCTTATGAAAAGTGAATAGGGATTTGAAAGGTTAAGTCACTTTTCTACCCCAGCTACTATTCAATGTTTTCAAAGCTGTAGAACTCACACAAAGAAGAAAAGGGGAGAAAGCCCTCTAGCAACAGTCACACTTCTCTTGACTAGTAAAAGGAGGAGAGTAGATAATCAGTGTATAAAGGTATTTTAACCTTAAATAAAGACACGTTCACAGATCAAAAAGGATTTTGGTAACTAGGTATGCCTCCAAAATGCAAAGTGAAGATGAAAGTCTATAAAACTCTTAAAATCCAAGTTTTCCAAAAGCGAAATGTCACATTTCCCCAAATTATTGGGAAATTGCTAGAGTTGCTACAAATCACTATTGGCAAGAGACAAATGTGTTAAAAGGTAGGGGGCAGCAAAGCTCCCATCAAAATGTCATCCAGAAGTATATTTAAGTGACATTCACAGTTGTTTAACTTGCCAAAACAGAAATGGAAAAAACTGATTGTGCTACCTAATACAATGATCTGCTAACTCATCCCATGTTACCCTAACTGAAATATCTACATGATCTGTCTCACTGAATGGGACACACAAAAAGGGAATAGAAAAGAAACAGGATCATAGATTTAGAGATTGAAGGGATCTAGGATGAGATATATTCTAATAATTTCATTCTTCAAATAATGAAAAAAATATTAATTTTTTCCAATTTTATCAAGATTACATGTCAATAGAATTTTTAATAATTGTTTTTTGACATTTTTCTATGTTCAAGTTTTTTACCCAACCCAAGACAGCAGGCGATATGATATAGGACATATATATGTATATAATATATATTTTCATGTTCATCATGTTGTGAAAGAAAATACATATTTTTTACACTAGAAAAAGTCATGGAAGAAATAAAGTGAAGAAGGGTGTGCTTCTCTCTGCATTCAGATTCTGTTGAGTTCCTTCTATTGCAGTGGATAATTTTCTTCATCATGAATGCCTTGGAGTTGTCCTGGATCCTTGCATTGTTAATAATAGTTAAATCATTCACAATTTATGGTCCCATATTATTGTTTTCTCTGTGTACAATGTTTTGGTTCTGTTCACTTGATTTTGCAAGGGATGTTAAATTAAATGTCCAATGTCAAACAGGGAGAAAATTTCAAAGGCAATATTGAATGAAGGTCCTCATTACAGAAACTGTGATGTTTTCTATTATGCTATGCAATCAAATATGTATCACAGGAAAAAAGAGGAGGTTTAGTCATATAAAAAGAATGAGAAGTACATATTTGTTCTTGTTTTGTCTTTCAGTTATGTCCAACTTTTCAACAGATTTTAGTACCTGGGATCACAAAGTTAGTAAATACCTTAGACCAGATTTGAACTCAGGAAGAGTAGTTTTCTTCATTCCAGGCTTGCACCCTATCCACCATATCACCTAATTGATATACGTAGATACATACACACATATGCATAAAACATGTTTGTGTATATGCATATATGTGTATTATATAAATATTGTATTTGTGTAAAATAATACTTTATGTGAACAAAGTATGTATGTGCTATATTATTACCTTAGGCAATAAAGAGTGAGACATTAGGTCTTTGGAACATTTAATAAATTATCTCTAGATGGTTGAAAGAAAGGAATGGATTAGGAAGGGCCAAAGACAAGGAAGAGGA
>NW_025365563.1:0-1536 GCF_016433145.1 Gracilinanus agilis | reverse complement strand
TGGATGATCTTCTTGATTACTTGCTGGAGTCTCTTTGCTAGTATTCTATTTAAGATTTTTGCATCTATGTTCATTAGGGAGATTGGTCTATAGTTTTCTTTCTCTGTTTTTGGTATACTTGGCTTTGGGATCAGTACGATATTTGTGTCATAAAAGGAATTTGGTAGGACTCCTTCTTGTTTATCATATCAAATAATTTGTATAGTATTGGGATTAGTTGCTCTTTGTCTGATAGAATTCACTTGTGAATCCATCAGGTCCTGGTGATATTTTCTTAGGGAGTTCATTGATGGCTTGTTCAATTTCTCTTTCTGATATGGGATTATTTAGGAATTCTATTTCTTCTGCTGTTAATCTAGGCAATTTATATTTTTGTAAATATTCATCCATATCTCCTAAATTGTTATATTTTTGCCATATAATTGGGTGAAATAGTTTTTAATGATTGCCTTAATTTCCCCTTCATTAGAGGTGAGGCCTCCCTTTTCATCTTTGATACTGTCAATTTAGTTTTCTTCTTTCCTTTTTTTTATTAGGTTGACCAGTACTTTGTCTATTTTATCTGTTTTTTCAAAATACCAGCTTCTGGTCTTATTTATTAATTCAATAGTTCTTTTACTTTCAATTTTATTAATTTCTCCCTTAATTTTTAGTATTTCTAGTTTAGTTTTCATCTGGGGATTTTTAATTTGCTCACTTTCTAGTTTTTTGAGTTGCATGCCCAATTCATTAATCTCTGCACTCCTAATTTGTTAATATATGCACTCAAGGATATAAATTTCCCCCTGAGTACTGCCTTGGCTGCATCCCACAGAATTTGGTAGGATGTCTCATCATTGTCATTCTCTTCAATGAAATTGTTGATTGTTTCTATGATTTCTTCTTTGACTAATTGGTTTTAGAGAATCATATTGTTTAATTTCCAATTGTTTTTTTTATTTTCCTGTACAGGTGCCCTTACTAATTATTATTTTTATTGCATTATAATCTGAGAAGGTTACATTTATCATTTCTGCTCTTTTGCATTTGTTTGCAATATTTCTAGGCCCTATTACATGGACAATCTTTGTGAATGTACCATGTGCAGCTGAAAAGAAGGTGTATTCCTTTTTGTCCCTATTTATTTTTCTCCACATATCCATTAAATCTAATTTTTCTAGGACTTCATTCACCTCTCTTACCCCTTTCTTATTTATTTTTTGCTTTGATTTATCTAAATCTGAAAGAGGAGTATTTAGATCTCCCACTATTATGGTTTTACTATCTATTTCCTTCTTGAGCTCTGCTAGTTTCTCCTTTATGAATTTGGATGCTATACCACTTGGTGCATACATATTGAGCAGTGTTATTTCCTCATTGTTTATACTGCCTTTAATCAGGATGTAATGACCTTCCCTGTCTTTTTTTACCCATATCTATTTTTACTTTGGCTTTGTCAGAAATCATAATAGCCACTCCTGCCTTCTTTTTCTCATTTGTTGCCCAAAATATTTTGCTCATACCCTTAACCTTAAACTTGTTTATGTCTACCTGCCT
>NW_025365562.1:0-3628 GCF_016433145.1 Gracilinanus agilis | reverse complement strand
AAATTCTTCTCTAAGTGATGGCTCTTTGGATGCGGGAGGGAGGAGGGCTGCACCAGGAAATAAAGATAATATAAATGCAAAGTCCATCAATATTTTTTAAAGAGGAAAGGATGTAAACAAACAGTAACTCCCTACCCTTCGCCATACCCACAGCCACAGAAACTATGCAAGGGCAGGGGGAGACACACAGAAGGGTGAGAAGCTCAGAAAGAAAAATCTCACAAATTTGTTCTATCAATCACAAGTAAGAAATAATCCACAGCTCTGCAGATGTGAATTTCAATTCAGTCATGTCAGAGAGGTAACAATGTGAGCAGTGAGGCTTGGAATGCTTATGAGCTCTGTGGGTATTCAGTAATAAAAGAAAAGAGATGGTAATAATCTATAAGATCCCATTGTCTTTAATGTGACACGAAGCTAATGTACTCACTTCCTGTATTTTAGCATCTGTGCCAAGTTTCAAGAAACAGATATCTGGCCATAATTTCCAAGAAAAGAGAAGCAATCTCATCTCCCCCTCATCCTCACCCCCATCCAACATTTCTGTGCTTTGCCACCGCATACTGGTACTAACCTCTAACAATCAATTCCATTTCTAAGGAGACAGAGAACAATTTATTCAGCTTCAATTTGCTGAGAGGAAAACCTTCTATTCTCTAATATTAATTCTTGAAGCAGTTTCAAAAACAATTTTCATTCCATGCCAAAGTCTGGGGGTTTGAGAGATATTAATTTAGACAATCTTTGAAATATTAGGACTTGGCAACATTGTAAGGACCCTGAACCTATCAAGGCAAAGGAAAAAAAAAAGAAAGAAAAGTCTTAGTACTAAAATCTTTTATCTTATGACTTGAAACAAATAGCAAGCTCTCTTTTTGGTGAAGAGGTTTGAGAAAACAGTAGAGTTTGGAGTCACAAATGTAGATTGCTATTCTATTTGTTTTAAGCAGAATGTCCAGTAACCAGAATCATTGTTTATTTATGGAATTTTCTTATTATATTCAGTTTATTATGTATATATATATTATATTCAGTTTCTATCTAAAATTTAGATCATTACTTCCCGAAACTCACTCTATGTAGTTATACATTAGAATCTGCAAATGTATATAGTATAATAATATCAATTTCATAGCATTAGTATGCATTTCCATGTTTTTTTTAATTTCTCTAGAAATATGATCTGTGATTTGCTGTTTTTCTTAAATCTCCTACAATAATCTGACATGACTTCAAAGTAATGCAAGAACTGACAAGACTTGGTAAAACTGCCCCCTTTGTCACCTTCAATAAATATTTCAGTATGCTGGGCAGAATGATTAAAACTTTAATATCAGGGACAATAAGGACACAGAGAAAATTAAATTAAATAATATCTTTATAAGGGACCAAGATTTTGTGTTAGGTAGTTAGAGTAGGTTAGCTATTTAAAATGAAATAAAAATGTCAGAGGTTATAAGATTCCACTATTCTTACTGCTTATTGAATAAAACAAACAAAAAAAAGCAGCATTTGATTCTGTAGAATAAAATCCTGCCTTAAAGACTTTCTTCCTGGGGGGGTAATATGGAGGAATGCCTCCCATGCACATATTAAAATCATATAAGATTTCCTTGAAAGATGGGATAACAAAGGAATTTTTGCTTTGTGACACTGATTATTACTGTCAGGTATTATACAAGGAAGTTTGCTTGTCAAATGGGTTTGCCACTGTTATTGATCAAATGAGATAACGTATGCAAACCTTAAAACATTATATAAATAAATAATACTTTAAAATTTCATTAAGCTCCTTTTGTTGTAATTTTTCAGTTGTGTCTGACTTTTCATGATTCCATTTCAGGTTTTCTTGCCAAAGATACTAGAGTGATTTCCCATGTTCTTTTCTAGTGTTTTTCACAGATGAGGAAACTGAGGCAAATAGGTTTAAGTGATTTGCCCAGAGTCACACAGCTAGTAAGTATCTGAGGCTGGATTTAAACTTAGGTCTTCCTGCCTCCAGGCACAGTGCTATATTCACAGTGCCACCTAGCTGCCTTATTAATCCCACTGTGTGCCAACCACAATGCTAAGTGCTGAAGATACAAATAATTCTATGAAAGAGAGTTTCTGCCCACAAGGAGCTTAGATTTAATGGGGGAAGAACAGACAGAGAAGAAAACTGGGGTTGGGGGAGGGAGAAGGTACCCAGCAGTAGGGTATGGTGGAGTCTAAGTCCAAGGAGTGTAGTTGGTAGGAAATAAAGAGTTGGCTGCTCTGTGAGCCTTCTCTAAGTGGAGGCTTTGGGGGTGAGTTCTTTGCTCTATCTTCTAGCTCTCCAATCAGAGGAGCATAAGATAGTGAGGATACTGAAGAGATGTGATGTGCTACCAAAGCAGATGAAATTAAATAAGATAATCTATGCAAAAAAAGATAATCTATGCAAACCTTAATGCACTACATAAATGCTAGTAATATTACTGCTGACAGTTATAATGATTACTATTACATCCATTGTAGAGTCCAAATAGAAAAGATATTCCCTGTTGATAAGGGGTCCTTAAATTGGAGTCAGTGAACTTGTTTAAAAAAATTAGTCACATTGGGGATGTAGACTTGAAATGACCACACCAATGCAACTATCAATAACATGGAAATGGGTCTTGATTGATGACACATGCTAAAACCAGTGGAAAGGCATGTCAGCTATGGGGGGGGTGGGGTTAGAGGGGTGAAGGGGAAAGTAAGAACATGAATCATGTAACCATGGAAAATTTTTCTAAAAAATTAAAAATTTAAAGAAGTAGTCATTGCATTTCTTTTTTTTAATCCTTACCTTCCCTCTTAGAATCAATACTGTGTATTAGTTTTAAGGCAGAAGAATGGTGAGAGCTAAGCAATGGAAATTAAGTGACTTTCCCAGGGTAACACAGCTAGGAAGGGAATGAGGTCAGAATTGAACCCAGATCCTCCTGTCGCAGTAATTGTATTTCAATATATTTTTTCCTTTGTAATCCTATGTATCTTAATTTATACATTTAAAAACATTATTCTGAGAAGGGGTCCCTAACTTCACCCAATTGCTGAAGGGGTCCATGACCTCCACACAAAAAAATAAAGGGTTAAGTCACCATCTTCTGTGTGGTGAAGCCCTTTGGCTGGTCCAGATTGTTGGTGATGACGAAATTAAATCCTGGAGTCTTAGAGCATTTGTAGCATCATAATCAATCAGATGAAATTGGCATAACTATTCACAAAGGAAAATGAAAAACACAAAGGAATGGAGATTTCCTATTATCTGGACCACGAGATGGAGTTAATAAAGTTGAACCAATAGCAAACAGTTTGTACAAGGCAAGGAAAATAATCCTAACTCAAATCTGCTGCCAATCACAGATTAGAGATGATTCTGGGCTCTCAAAAACAATACCATTAAAGTCCAAGCAAGAGAGGCACTACCAAGAAGGGAAGGTTTTAGCTACAGTCAGCTCTGCCATAATGTGATTTAGAAATTCCTAAAATGAATTTTGCCAGGCAAAATCATGCAGTAAAAAATCACAAGATTTGTAAGAAAATGGGACTGAGGAACAATACTCAATTTCTGCACTGACAATGACAACAATAACAAATATATATATATATATATATA
>NW_025365561.1:0-1000 GCF_016433145.1 Gracilinanus agilis | reverse complement strand
TCTGCTTCTCTGCTTTGAAGATCACTTTCTTGGGACATGAGGAAATGGTGCAGAAAAGCATAGAAGTAAAAATTAAATTCTGTCTCCTTGATATTTCATGCTCAGTAAAACATTAGAAATACACATAAGTTATTTTTTTTGCCATGTGTATTTCATTTTCTACTTGAATGACCTATTATTGTAAGGAAAAAAGGAATGCAGGAGAAACTTCTATTGAGTCCATTGGCTTCTGTCCATTTTATTAAAAAGGAATATTATTTTTTCCCATTCACATAAATCTGGCAGAATATATTCCTAATTAAATAGACAAGGCCCTTTTGGTAAAGATGAACATATAATAGATATGTTATTATATCTATATAAAAGATATAATAGGTGACTAACTTTGGGATTACACATTACAATATAATATATTATGTGCTCATTAACTCCTTCGTGGTCTCTATAAAAGTAAGATTTAAATTAATGTCTTCAAATATTATTTTTATAACGATTATTATCTGACAAAATAGAACTATATGACTAAGTTTTTCTACCTGCTCAAAATCCATACTCCACAAAGCCATGCCAGGAAAGAAAAAAATTGAGACACAGAATTCCACCAAATTTATATCCTATCTATGTCTGCATGTACTGACAGGAAGTGAGCAGGAAATTGTAGTTTTGCTGGGGATCTTGTTTTTAGGGTAACAGATTCTAATTATATAGGATGGAGATGTCAGGTATTAGTATCCTTATTTATAGGAGTCAAAGGTTCAGAGTGATTAAATGAAATTTTTGTGACCTTAAAGCTAGCAAACATTGAAAGCTGGGCTCTCCTGACTTTACATGTAGCACAAATTCATAAAGAAGGGGGATAACCTGTAACCTGGGATGGTGAAAGGAGTTCTTGGCCTATAAAGTAGACGTTCTTGGTTTAAAAAAAAATCTGTGTCATCTTTATTATTTAAACTTAGAATGAGCTTTGATTTGGAAGTTGGTTTGAGTTTTATTTTGTTTT
>NW_025365560.1:0-2207 GCF_016433145.1 Gracilinanus agilis | reverse complement strand
GTGTTGGACCTAGCAGGAAGGGCTGGAGAATTCCAAGATGGAATGAAGGAGCAGGAAGTGGGCTTATGCTCTGAGAGAGACTCCATTAGTGGTTGGCACAAACTGTTGCTAGCCCTGGGAGATCTCAGACCTGCATCCTGATCCCTGGGATCCTGAGTGGTGTTGGCTTTCAGCAAGTGGACAAGACCTGCAGAGCTGCACCAAGTGGAAGAGGGGTTTGGGATCTGGTGGACAGCATCTCAAGCACACTCTCTCTACTTGGGTACCTTGGTCCACCTTGGCTTTTGGCATCCTCTGATCATCTTTGGATTACCGTGAGAACCCTCAAAGCCACCCTCAGACCCATTAGCTGTGCTGGTCAAACCTAGCTGGAATCGGGTTTGAAGCAGCCTTCCCAGTGACTCCAGAACTGCTCCTTTGAGCCCTGCCTGGCCTAGGTCAATTAGAGTTAGAGTAGACAAGTCCTCCCCTTGCCCCTGTGATTTGCCCTTTGGGGTTTTAAGTGTAGAATCCTTTATCCCACCTTTATTAGTAAATCATAATTAAAACTGTTAAAACCCTTAACCTTGCCTGCTGGTTCCAAAGACCCTGGCCTAGGGTGAGTAGAGTGACAGTTGGGGCTAACTGCCATTCTTGATTCTTGGTCTCCCTATCCTTGCTGGTCCTGTCTCTCCTTCAAACCAGGGTGTGTACCCACAAACCATTAGGACACATTTACATCCCTGGTGCCCCACTCTTTTTACAGCTATGATAATCTCAGTTTGGCAGAGAGCACAAATTACCATTTATCTGGAATTTAGGATGCTCACACTTTTTGAATTATTATTGATATGGAAGTAAACAGTCTCAAATGTCATAAGAAGCTAGTGATAGGGGACAGCTGAGTAGCTCAGTGGATTTAGAGTCAGGCCTAGAGACAGAAGGTCCTAGGTTCAAATCTGACCTCAGACACTTCACAGCCCTTTTACCCTGGGCAAGTCACTTGACCCCATTGCCTAGCTCTTACCACTCTTCTGCCTCAGAGCCAATATACAGTATTGATTCCAAGACGGAAGGTAAGGGTTTAATTTAAAAAAAGAAGAAGAAGAAGAAGCTAGTGATATAAGCCTTTAGTAGAAGGGATATGACTCTCACCTTTCAGAAAATCAAAACAAAACAATAATAATAACAACATCAAAAAGAGTTTCCTCACCTGGTTCAGTTTAAAAATTTTAAACAGTTTTAAAAGATTGAAAAACATTGGTGAAATGTAAAAGCAAAGAGATAAGAGAACACAGCAAATCTGAAAACAGAATGAGACAAAAACCATAACACAGTACAGGACTGCTATTAGCTCCTTAGAATTCAAGGGAGTAATCAAGGGGGAAAGTAGCACAAATATACCCCTTCTCAAAAGATTCCTCCCAGTTTCCCTACCATATTAGGGGCTGATGCAAGAGGAAACAAGCTAACCTTTGTACAAATGGGAGCATCAGGAATTTGCTTCAAGGATTCTTCCATCACAATAAGTTTGCAAATCAAAGAACACTGAATATCCAGGAAGAGAATTTGGGGCAAGAGGAAAGAAATAAACAATATTTCTCCAGCATTAATGTGTGTGTGTATTTATTTGGCAGGGATACGTTTTTTCAGATAGTCCTGATGTCTGAGGGTAAAGAAGAGATTGTGATGTCCTAGAGTAAAGGACTTTGAAATTCAAGCTTCGATCTTGGAAAGACTTGAGTAAAAACAAAAAATGAAGGGAACAATTTGTCTGGTCCTCAGAGCTCCTCAGCTATCTGGGATGGCAGAAGAGTAGGCCAACATAAAGAACATCAAATAGACACTGAACAAGGAGAAAGACAGACAATTTAAGAAGGAACATAATAACATCTTTGTAGGATATAAATACAGCTAAAGGAACTTTAGAGGACTTCTAGTCTAAATACTTTACAGATGAAAAAAAAGATTCCCAGAGAGATGAAAATTATTTGTCCTACACAAAGATAGTACCTATGACAGAAATAAAATTTTAATCTAGTTTCTCTGACCTCAAATTCAGTACAATACCACACTGCCTTCCTTCTAGGGCATTCAAAGTAAGATCTCCTTCCATTGGAAGAAGAGACTAGGCATCAGAAAAGGAATTATTTTTAGAGGATTGAGACTCTATGGATGAGAGAGAAAAGGAGGAGGAGGAGAAGCAGGAGGAGGAGGAGAAGCAGGAG
>NW_025365559.1:0-3642 GCF_016433145.1 Gracilinanus agilis | reverse complement strand
GCAGCAGGTGGTTCTGCAACAGGTGGTCTGGCAACAGATGGGGCGGCAGCAAGGTTGGCAGCAGCTAGAAAGACAGCAGCTTGGGCGGCAGCAGGGCTGGCAGCAGCTGGACACACAGCAGCTTGGGCGGCAGCAGGGCTGGCAGCACGTAGAGCCACAACAGGAGCTGACCATGGTGTTGGTGGGTTGAACTTCTGAGTTTGCTTCCAGGTAAATGAGTTACTTGAGTTTGAAAGTCTCCTGCCCCCAGAGGCATCTTATATACCATCCTGAGTGATGGCTGTCACCAGGAAGAGCATGCTTCCTTGTTATTATTTAACAAGATGGAAAATTAATGTTCTAAAAGAAGCAGTGATATTTTTGTGCTTGTATTCCAAAGAGAATGGCCAAAGTATTTCCTTTCTTCACATATTAGCATCTCTTTAATCTGCCCATCTGAGTTCATTCCTTATACTTCTTCCTCAACTTTGGAGACAATGGTCATGAATCATGTGATAGTAAGACATGGGGCCCTCCATGTGTCACCTTCTCCAATCTAGATGTTACAACCACACTTTACTTGGGAAATGGTCATGGGAGGCAGGGAAGGATCACTGTGAAACTAAAAGACTACTTCAGCAATTTGGAATGCAGTACCAAGAAAAGAAGGATAAGGGTCACTGGTGAATGATGAGGAACACTATGGTTCTAAGTGTGATCTAGAAGTTATATATCTGGTTGGATCTAGAAGCTATATATTACATCTAAGATTGCATTAGCTTTTTTTGAACTACTATATCACACTATTTACTCATATTTCATAGTTTTAAGGAATAAGAAAGTTAATGCTTCACTGCACCCTACCTTGGTACATGGCACATGAGACCATATTTCAGTTATAATGTTCCTTTTAGAGAACCATACTTTGGGAAGGATATTGATAATCCAAGGAACATTCAGAGGAGGACAATAAAAATTATGAAGAACATTGAGTTCATGCAATACAAACAATATGAGATAGGTTACACATAAATTATCATATAATACACATTTCTCTGTCATATTATAAAACAATACACATATTGCTTACACTAGGGGAAAAATGTATGGAGGAAATAAAGTTAAGAATGGTATATTTCAATCTGCATTCACATTTTATCTATTCCTTCTTTGGCAGTGGATATACTTTTTCATCATGAGTCTCTTGGAGTTGTCCTAGATCCTTGGAGGATAGCTTGGTGGCTCAGTAGATTGAGGAGGTCCAGGGTTCAAATCTGGCCTCAAACACTTCCTAGCTGTGTGATCCTGGGGAATACATTTAGCCACCATTCCCTAGCCCTTACTACTCTTCTGCTTTGGAACCAACACACAGTATTGGAAAGTAAGGGTTTTAAAAAAATAATAGTTGATTTATTTACAGATGATCATATATTATTGTTATTGTGTATCATATTATCCTCATTCTGCCCAATTCACTTTGCATCACACTATATAAGCCTTTCCAGATTTGTTTTCTGATCATCTTGTTTGTAATTACTTACGGCACAATGATATTATATTACAATCATATACGACAACTTGCTGAGCCTATTAATGGACATCCCTTCAGTTTCCAATCACATAAAAAGATGCTATAAATATTTTTGTTCAAGTAGATCCTTTCCCCCTGCCTTTAATCCTTTGGGATATAGACCTACTAGTAATATTTCTGGGTCAAAGAGTATGTGCCATTTTATGGATCTTTGGATGTGGTTCCAAAGTGCTCTCTGGTTGTATCAGTCCAAATCTCTACTAACAGAATTAGTATCCCAATTTTTCCACATCCCTTAGAATGTTTATTATTTTCCTTTCTTTGATACTAGATTTCCACTGATGCCTTCATTAACTATCAGGCAAGATTAGTGTCTAGCCATGTGTTTGACCACCTTTCCAACTCCACACTGGTCATCAGTCCAAGAATCAATTTAATTTTGGTCCCAGTGAAGAACCAATCAGACCTAGCTGTGGTACTTAAAAAATTCTTTACCCTTCTATGTTCACCCTGACTTCAGGATTTCACTAATCTTTGCCTAGACCAAAAATAGAACCAGGGACTGTACATCATCTCTGTTCCTGCCTACTAAATCCCAAATCTCTTTTACTTATTTCTCCAGTGACCCCCTATTAGATCCAGGAGCAAATGCAAAATCTTCCTTTTGATCTGAGGAAATAAGAAAGCCTTCACCACTTCCTTACTTCCTATGATACATGGGTCTAATTTCCAGCTCTTATTGGAAGAATCAAAAGATTTAGAGTTCTAAGGTATAGTAAATATCATAAAGTCCAAACATATATTATATTACAGATTAAGAAACTGAGACCTGGAGAGGTTATATAACTCAAGAAGTTGAATAACTTGGTCAAGATCACAAAGACTATTAAGAAACAGAGTTGGATTCAAAGCAAGTTTTTCTGATTCCAAATTCTGAATTATTTTAATGCCACAAATAGTAAATTGTTTTTTCTTCTTTCTTCAATGAGCCAATGTGTACAATTTATAGCAGGCAAGGGACTATGTGGGGCTTGACTCTCAAGAATGTAAGAATATCTTGGCCAGTGAACTATTGACATTTGTCCCCAAAGGAAATTGTAGGCTTGGAATTTGAAGAGGTCATTTGATTCAGATTATATCATCTGTTGGGACACCATTATCTCTTCTTCATTCTTATTTTCTTTAGATTTTGTCAGGCAGAAATTCTACTTCAACTTACCTCTAGAAAGACACAATTCCTCCTCTCTCTCCTTACAAAGTAAGGCTTGATACACAAGATACTAGAATGCTGGGAAAATCTATCCTAAACAAATAAAATCAAAATAACCCAAACAAAATGAACCTCAAGTTGGCACAGAAAAACAAAGATGCTAGATCTTGGATTCATGGCCATAATAGAAAGGAAGGAAGGAAGGGATGAGACCAACTTCTTTTGGTATGTTTCCAGAGGCAAAGAATGGTTTAATAAAGGTCATCATCAAACTGCCAGGTGACACAATCTAATCTAAAAAGGAAAAAAAAAGTTCAATTAATGGGTGATTTGTAGAATACCCATGAAGGAGATGAAAAAGAAAGGTGATTCAGAAAAAAAAAAAAAGATTATAAGGATATATCCTCATTCATTAAGGAGAGAGAATGGCTGTTTTTTAAAAGTTCCAGGAAGTAAAGTTGAATAATTTGTTCAATTAATTTCAATTAATATAAACAATGAGGAAGAAACAGTTCCCGGCTAATTGACAACAACTGCTAGAGGTAGGTATAAAAGACACCCATGGAACAATGAGACTTTCAAACTCAAGAAACTCACTGTCCTCGAGAAATTCAAAAGCTCAACCCACCAATACCATGGTCAACTCCTGTTGTGGTTCCACCTGCTATGGCCAGGGCTGCTGTACCCCTTGTTGCTGCCAGCCCTGCTGCCTCCCAAGATGCTGCCAGACTACCTGCTGTAGAACTACTTGTTGCCGCCCAAGCTGCTGTGTGTCCAGTTGTTGCCAGCCCTGCTGCCGCCCAAGCTGCTGTGTGTCCAGCTGCTGCCAGCCCTGCTGCCGCCCAAGCTGCTGTGTGTCCAGCTGCTGCCAACCTTGCTGCCGCCCAAGCTGCTGTGTGTCCAGCTGCTGCCAGCCCTGCTG
>NW_025365558.1:0-6130 GCF_016433145.1 Gracilinanus agilis | reverse complement strand
CACTGGAGGAGAGCTCATGGATAACAGTATAAGAAAAGCTTCTCGCTCTTGAGGGGAGAAATTACCAGTGGAGTTCTGCCAGTGCAAGCAAGAAGTAAAGGAGCAAAGCCTGTGGAGGCAGAAAGGAAAGTCTAGAATGAGACTTCCTGGGTTCAAATCTGGCCTCTGACTTTTCCTATCTGAGCCACTCTGGGCAAATCATTTAACCTCTGTTGCCTGGCCATTACTGCTCTTCTGCCTTGGAACCACTACACAGTATTGATTCTAAGATGGAAAGTAAGGGTTTTTTGGTTTTTTTTTTTTAAAGAGTAATCCCAAAGCCTAGGTACTACATATGTATGTATACCCTATAGATAGTAGCAGCCATGAAATAATAGTAATCTTAGAGCCTGGAAGATCTGGGTTCAAGTCCCATCTTTGACATCTATTGGCTTTGTGATGTAGGAAATTACCTAACTTCTCCATTCTTTAGGTAAAGCTGTAAGATTATAAATTGCAGAGAAGGTCTCAGTCTGCAGTCATTGATGGAATCTCCTTATTCCTACACCAGTGAGATTGAAGGTCCGGTCTCCTTCCCTAAATATATGTATATGTGCATATATTTGTATGTGCATTTTTATATATGTTTGTATTACAGTGGTTCTAAAAGGTACGTTTGCAATTTCAACCAGATATGTCTCAAATTATATGGAATTTACACTTGTGATACACTTTCAATCTCCTCCAGAGTATCAGGATTTCTCCATGTCAAAGAATAATGCTATGTCTTGAGCAAAAACAAAAATAATTTCAGAACCGATTGATGTACTTTACCTAAAGTAATTCACCTAAAAAATCATTACGTAGAAACCACTCTTGCAGTAAAGGCACTTTATATTCAGTCAATGGTTTATTTTATGGTTGACTTTACATGTTGGAGAGGCCCCTGTCTGAATCTTGTGCTTCCCAATAGAACTATGAGTACAATAACCATTTGTTCCCCGTTCAGAACACCTGGGGAGTGAATGACCTATAAAGGTATCTTTTCCTATGCAGACGTGGAAGCCTTTAAAGCTAACACATCACTGATGCCCAGTTGAATCTACCTTGCCCTCCAATTCTGCTGCCAGAGGATCTTTCTCTGCCAAGATAGAAAGATGGGTTCCTGGCACCCAAGGCTGGAGACCAGAATCCATTTTCTAACAGCAACAATTTTATAAGTGGTGACTGAGTATAATTAAAATAACACAATTTTGCTATAATTCAGGAATATTATGAGTTAAAGAGACATTAGTGTGTTGACATGGAAACCTCACCATCATTTATAATAGTGTTTAAAAGAGAATGTGCAGTCTTACAAACAACCAATTTATGAATTAATTTTTGGAATATAACCCAACCGCAAATTGGCCATTATCTATACTTCTTTTTTCTAATTTTCTATGACCTATCTTTTCCCTCCATCCTTCCCCCAGTCCTGCACCCAGTGTTTAGAACCACATTTAATATATGGCTAAATATGTAACCCACCTGATCCCAGGATGCTGCCTATTACCTGAGATTTTTAGGGAAAAAAACATTCTGCCAAATTAGTTAGCACATATGAACTAATCCAAATCTAGTAGGTGCTAACCACCTGGCTGACTGCTAACATTATATGATTTGTTGCCATCAGTAGATGTGGCAGCAGGATTAGTGTAATTAGCCACTAATATAAAAATTCTTATGGCTCACACACATATGGATATATCTGATTTATGGCCCATTATATGAACAAAGTTGAACTTTGCAGGTTTAGCCCCAAATGATAGGAAGACAGGTGATCAATCAATAACTCTATCTTCTGCCATTCATTCATTCATTCATTCATTCATTCAACAAACATTTGCTTAGCCTTCACTGTGTATAAAGACCTAGGCTAAGCACTAGGTTTACTGAAGGAATGAATGGGCTTGATTTGGAACCCAATGGGCAGCCATAGCAGAAATGCCCATGTATTCAAAGCAATAATCCATAATGATAATCACAAGCACAAATTAGTGTAATAGGATCATGGAGCATTCAAGCTATAAGAGCCTTTAGAGATCCTATTAGTCCAACCCTTCTCATTTCACAGATGATGAATTTCAGACCCAGAAAAGTGAGGTGTGAGTCTTTCAGAGCTCATCACCAAGATGCATCCCTAGACCCTCTCTCTGCACCTGTTGCTAGCCCTGGCAGTGATCTTTGTAAATGGCACCATTTCAAGTCCTCTTCCCCTTCTGGTTGTCCTCCCCTGCACCTGCTCCAGCTTGTCACTGTCCCTACCAAAATATAGTGTCTAGAACTGAGCAAAAAATTCCAGGGGAGCTCTAAGTAAGGTGAAACCTCCCATACTCGGTAAACTATGGAGCCCAAGTTCAAATGAGTTTTCTAGCTACGATTTATTATTTAATCTTATTTTGAACTTGAAGTTCATAAAAATACTTAGGGTTAATTTTCTACCTCACCCAACTCCAATCAACTGTCTATAACTCTCCCTTCCTATATTTTACCGGGTGATTTTTGAAAAGAAATTCCATCTGTCCTTAATAACAGAGTCTTGGCCCAGTGCTTTAGTCTGTTGAAGTCTTAGGATCCTGATTCTGTCATTTGATATATTAGTCATCCGTGTGAGCTTAGTGTCAATCACAAAGACCATTTGTTAATGGACTGATATTTACTGCATGAAGTGATGCAGGACTGGGATGGAGCCTGGATTTGTGATTTGATTGGTATGAAGAATTCCCAGATGAGGAAACTTCTCCTCTAAATGCAGATTAATGCCTTAGAGTTGCCTACAGCACTAAAAGGTTCAGTGACAGCATCACACAGGTAGAATACATCAGAAGTTGGACTTGAACTCAGATCTTCCTGATTGAAGTCAGTTTTTATTCACATTGCTTCTCAGCTTCTCTCAGCATAAGCTGGTATGACTTTAGATTTGATTCCGTTTCAAAAATAGTTATAGAATATCTCAGATCCATTTGCTTCACAAAGTTATAGGTATATAATAATTTCTGTCACTGAATGTATCTAGGTTTGCGAGACTCACTCTACAAGGGTCAATTATTTAATTATATCCTTATTCCAGCAGATCTGACAGCTATCATCAGGTAAAATGCTGGTGATGGCTTTGAGCTGCTTAGAGCAAACAGTTATATTCACCACAGGTGTGGACAGTAAAGAAATTTTTTAAAAAGAATAAATATTTTATTTTCTTTGTCCCACTTTTCCTATTTAAGTATAATTAATGACATAACAGTATAAATATTTATGCTGACATATAATTTCTGTACCACAAGGAAGGGGACACAATATAAATATGGAAATTTAAACAAGAATCTCACTTTTTAATAATTAACTTACCTTTTATTTTAAATTTCCTCCACTAGGTCTATGTGGCAAATAAGCTATACTCTGGAGTCCTAAATAATCTTTTCTTAGCCCAAGAAGCCTTTCAAACCATAATCTTTCATTGAGCTTTGGGACTTTGGAACAGTAGGCAAAAACGTTTTAGCCACTGTGTATTGTTGTGTGCAGATGTAAAGCATGGAATCCCTGCAAAGGTACAGCCTCTTGACTTAAAGCTCTATTTGGCCCTGACACATTTATCTGCTTCTCCAAACTATCTGTTATTATCATCATTATAGTATTCATTATATGATCTGGTGTTCCTGAGTTTCTGAACTTCAAAACCATACCCTAGCATCTGATACCTTCACATCCCACCTCCCCTCCCCCTGATTTTCAACTCAGCTTTGTGTGTTGTCTTTCTCCATTTGAATGTAAGCTACTTGTGGGCAGGGACTGTTCTTTTTTCCTTGTATTTGTATTTCCAGTGCCTACTATAGTGACTTTATGCAAAAAGACACTTAATAAATATTGTCTGCTTTTAGTTCCCTGGTGGATAAGCTGTGGGTGTACACACATAGTTTCTATGTCCCTTTGCCCCAATTTAAGCACTAATGTCCCTATAGTATTTCTTGAAAACTAGCCAAGTGTGAGGAGACACAAGCAAAAAAGGCTGAGTGATTCTGACTCTCACTTTTATAGCATAGGACAGAGTGTCCCAACCCAATACAATGCATCTTCTCAATGTTCTGAACTAACCAAATCATCTAGGGTCAATCCCAGTAAGGACTGGGCTCCAAGTCAGCCAGCTCATCTTTGGTAAACTCCAGTCCCTGAGATTTAATCAGTTTTCTTTTATCCTCTGCTCAGTTCCATTATAGGAGGAATTATAGACAGTCAGAAGTTCCAAATAAAATACTGATTTCCTGAATGCTCATCAGGTAAACTTGCTTGACCAACCCTTTTATACTCTTTATGACATCCAACAAAACCTGAAACTACCATAAGGACTAAGAACCTTAGATCTGAAAGGTATTTCCTTTTCAATTCCCTAAGGGGGAGGGAGACTAAAAAAATTGAGAAGTCGCATGCCTATGACAGGAACCAAAATTTAACAGGTGAAAGAAAGCAGGTTCCAGAGACAGTAATAGAACCAAGATTATAACCCAATATTGGTAGAGCCAATATTATAACATCATAATATTATAATCTTAGATTCCCAAGCTAGTGTTCTTTCCAATAAATTGTACTTCTTGTTAATATATATGTACACAACTTCTATATTGATTAGCAGTTATTTCTTAACAATCAAGATACTCAATGAAATTTTTGCAATGTTCGAAATATCTAGCACCTTCTGATTAGTCTACAAGCTTTCAGTCTTTGCTAGAATAAGATGATGTTCTGACTGTTCCTAATATCAACATTATATTGCTCCTCACACTGTAAATGTGACCCTGTGGCAGAAAATTCTACTTGTATGTAATTTCTAGAAAATAATTTCCCAATGGGTCACTTTGACAAGCCCAAGGTTACTGATATCCTTCCACTAAAATCCCTATCTTCCAATCTTCAAATGTCTGTGAATACCTATTTATTTATTTTATAACTTATTTTATCTCAAAGGTAGAGTCCAGTTATGATGGGAAATACCTGTTATCTGTTTTTTCTATTTCAATTGTCCATCTACTGTTTCTTATCTCCCTTGCATGTTGTTTTTCTTTCACTATCATCTGTCTCCCACTCTGTTGCTTCTTTTTTCTCACCTCAAAGGTCTCCTAATTGAATTGTGTCAAAGCAATTGAAAAGTGGTACCTGAGTAAATTACTGTCAGACATTTTGACCTTAGGGCCAGTTAGATTCTTCTCTGAAAGGAAACAGTATATGTTGGTAGAAGTTTTTTTTTTTAAAGGGAATATAAGAAGCTACATATTAGCAAGGTCCCTTAACACATTATTTACCAAAGGAAAAGAAAATATAATAGTGTCATGTATAATTAATAAACATCAATTATAATTTAATAATGAATTATCTCTCCAACATGCTTTAAACTGCCTTTAAGGCTGTTGGAACACATTGTTCCTTTCTGCTCATTCCACCAGGGAAAAATCTTCACATGCTTAGGGTAGACATCCTTTTAACTCACCAGCAAGTTTCGGACTTTTGATTACCCTGGTTTAGCCCACCTGCCAAATGGTTTACTGAAGCATGAGACAACTTCTTGGAGCCACAGGTGAGGATTGAGTGCCAAGTGGACATATGAATAAGCAGCCCTGAAAAGGGTTCCACAAGCTCTCATACCACAGATGCTAATCCTCCTTGAATATCTGTATGCCCCTGTGGAGTGGTGAGAGCTTGGTCAGACATTGAAGAAATTAAGGTCATCCACTGAATTAGACAGCCATTGCCCATCATAATGGCTTTTGTCTTGTCACTGGGCTTCGATGATTCTGGAAGAGAGTGATGCCAATGATTTTGTGCAACTCTGTCTCACTTAAATCCAAATTCATGTATATGTCATTGATCCTCTTCAAAAGTGAAGAGCAAACAATCTCTTCAACCCTTACCTTCCTCATCTATAAAGGATTGGGAGGAGGTGGAGGGATTAGATTAAATTATATCTAAATTCTCTTTTATTTCTAAAAGTTTGTGATTCTAGGAAATTTAAACATGAAACAATCTAATAATGTTAAAACAGCATAGTAGTAATAATATTGTATACATATTATTTAATTAAATTTATTTAATTTTATTTAATTATATGTACTACAATCAAATA
>NW_025365557.1:0-6675 GCF_016433145.1 Gracilinanus agilis | reverse complement strand
GAAGGAAGGAAGGAAGGAAGGAAGGAAGGGGAAGAAAATTATAATTGCTGTTAAAACAATAGATATTTATATAAGACATTAAAGTTGAGAAGCGCTTTACATACTTTCTCATTTGAACTTAACTTGAAGTCACTACTATTATTATTTCCAATTTTATCAGTTATATAATTGAGACTCAGAAAGGTTAATTAATTTGTCTATGTCACAAAACCAATGAATATCTGAGGTGAGATTTGAACTCATATCTTCCATACTACAAATCTGGCTCCCTATCCACTATATCAGGGATCGGCAACGTATGGCTCTCGAGCCATATCTGGCTCTTTTGAGGGCCAGATATGGCTCTTTCTACAGGAACCATAAAGTCAATTTTTTTTCAGGCGCTGTTACAGGAGCCGCACTGTGAGCACTGTACGGCTCTCAAGAAATTACATTTTAAAAAATGTGGCGTTTATGGCTCTCACAGCCAAAAAGGTTGCCGACCCCTGCACTATGTTATACTATAAATGACCCAGTTCATAAGTATATAAGAAAATGGGGGAGGGAGGATGGACCTCTTTGTTCTCTCTTCAGCATCTTCTTATATGTTATCTTATCGTTTTAAAATGTGAGTGCTTCAAGGGCAGGGACTATATTTTGCCTTTTTTTTTTTTTTAAATCCTCAGCACTTAGCACAGTGCCTGGCACATAGTAGGTGCTTTAAAATATTCAATGACTGACTAACAGATGATTTTCTTGGCAAAGTAATACCAGTATAGATGTTAGTGGAGCCCATCTTCCCAGAGCTATTTGGACTTTTTTTGAAGCTTACTTTACAAAACAAGTAACTCATCCAGTGGGATTCTCCTATTGCCACTCAAGCTCTCTCTGTTTCCTTCTACTTCTGGATTGGCAGACAGAGTTTCTTAGCTAAGGAAGCAAACTTACAGCGCCTAACACAAATAGTATTTGATTACGGCTAATTACAGTGCTGTCACATAAAAGGGGGGAAAAGGAAGGCTGGCTTTGTCAACTAGCAATGACATAACCTGCTGTCTATCTACTCACTTAATGGCCTTAATTGCCAGCGCATAATCAAGATCTGGTGAATTTGTTTGAACATAGCAGCAGGCACCAAATATTTCAATTAAGTTCAAGTTGTGTAACTAGTTGTGTTCTAACTCAAGCTGAAACACTTCTGATGAACTCCATTTGGTAGCCCAAGAGAGCACTTGTTGAGGAGGGTTTGCAAATAATTTTTTCTCTTATTATTTTCCTTTTTTAAAGGTTTTATTGATTTTTTAAGACCACAATTATTTTTGGCATATGCTGCCTTCTAGCCCACCCCTACATGAAATTCTCTTTGTAACAAGAAAAGTAGTTAAGCCAAAGAAACAAAACCCAGTAAAAGCAACATTTCACATCTCTCTTCTCCCTCCCTCTCTTTTGAAAGGAAGAAAGTATGTTTCACCAGCTTGTACTTTGGCAACAAGATTGTGTTGTTTCACTTAATCCAATTTTCATTGTTTTTTGATGGTGTTTAAGTATATTGTTCTCCAGGATCTACTTTCTTTGCTCTATATTCATTCATCACATCTTACCATATTTCTTTAAATTCTCCATATTTGTCATTTCTTGTGCACAATAATGTTTCATTGTATTCATATGCCACCAATTGCATAGTTGTTGCCCAATCATTAAGGACTTTCTTTCTCTTTAGATTTTTTACTATCACAAAAAGTATTATCATTAATATTTTTATATTTATGGGAGGTTTCTTACTATTTTGAACTCTTTGGAGTAGTGTTATTACTTTGTTAACATTCTCTATTCTGGGCAAGTTATGACCTAATTGTGACTGCTTAGAAAACTAAAGAGAAAAAAGTTTTCACTCTTCTGACCTTTTGGTATCCATGATTATAGTCTTGATCAATAACCTATTTATCTTTACCCTTTCTAGACTTTTATCCTTGTTGAACCCATAGGGCTTAGATCAAGAATAGACTTTAGAGATCACTCGATACTTAGAGATCTACCTTTTCATTTCACAAATGAAGAAATTGAGGCCCAGAGTCCTTTAATGATTTGTCTAAAGTTACACAGCTAGTAAATAAAAGAGCTGAGATTCAAACTCAGATTATCTGAATCTAAATCCAGGGTGCTTCCTTCCACATCAAGCTTAAAAAAATAAAAATAAAATAGTAGAATAAGGAAAATAGTAGCCAGCTCATAAAACTTATAAATTAAGCGTCAGGAAAGGGTGATTAACATGCCAAAGTGCTCTTAAATAATCCCTTCCCAAATTTCTGACCTATAGAAATCTAGGATTATAAAGTACAAAGTATGGCAAGATCTGGTGAATTTGTTTGAACATAGCAGTAGGCACCAAATATTTCAATTATGTTCAAGTTGTATAAATAGTTGTGTTCTAACTCAAACTGAAACACTTCTGATGAATTCTCTTTGGTAGCCCAAGAGAGCACTTGTTGAGGAGGGCTTGCAAATAATTTTTTTCTCTTATTATTTTCCTTTTTTAAAGGTTTTATTGATTTTGGTCTGGCCTAAGACTTCAGCTTTGTGGAGTCTACAACCTGAGCAAAAGGGAGAGAGGGAGGCCAAGTAGACTCTTAAAATGACATCTAGGATCCTTCAAATGGACTTGCCCAAGGAGTCACCTCTACTTCCTCCATTGGTGGGTTCTACTCCATGCTTGTGTAAATTAAGAAGTATTTATTAAGCACTCACTGCATGTAAAACATTGAGCAAAGCTCTACATGAGTAACCAAAACCAGCCCCATGCTTAGAGAACCTACATTTTAATAAGAGAAGACAACACATGTAGAAGGGGAGGTGGCCAGAAAGAAGGCCCTTTGATCTAGAATGTTAGAAAGTTAATGAATTGGACCAAAAAAAGAGCAGATTGATATATTTCTTGTAGGAGTAACAGCAGAGTTGATTTGATCATAATTCCTGAACTGGAAGGTTTGGTACATGAGTAATGGTGGTATAGTGAGGCCCTAGGGCAAATGCCCAAGAGATGGAAAAAAAGGAAAAACCTCCAGACTATGGTTTCTGCTTCAGAATGCAGGATTACTGTCCTTGAGAAGAGGCATGAGGAATAGGGGTTAAAATAAAGGCTGACTAGAGCCTGCTTAAAATAGTGGGTCAACAGTGGAATTGTGTGTTGGCTATGGGAGGGGGAAGGAAGGAGGGAAGGGGATGAATGTGAATCATGTAACCGTGGAAAATTTTTCATAAGTAATCAATAAAATAAAAAGAAATTTTAAAAAATAGTGGATCAAGTGAGGAAGTGACCAATGAGGCAGTGAACCCCAGGCATAAATTCTGGAGATTAAAGGGTTAAAACCTCTAGGAGATAATTTAGGGAGCTAGTGTGGTCCTAGTGTACACTGGGTACTCTTGGACTCTATGTAAGCAGATGTCGTTCAGGCTAAAATAACCCTTTTTTTATATAACAGTAGAATTCCTTGTGCTGTGCTTAGTAATCTTGCCTCACAGGAATCCAACTTTTTTTTTTATAAACATAGAACAAATCTTCTGAAGATTGTAAATGGCAGGTCTTTGCCCTATTTTCAGATGGAGAGTTGACATTGCAGACTCACATTGTCTGTGACAGAAGCAAGAATAGAACTTGGGTTAACTCCCATTTTCTTGGTGGAGGACCCTATTTGCTTCTATAGGAAGACAGCCATATCAAGAGGATCCTAAAACCATAGCATCTTACCTTAGAGGTCATCCAGTCCAACCATGATCTAAAACAAGATTGCCCTTGGTCATATCACCAATGAATAGTCTCTTAGGCTCAAACTCATCCTCAACCATTGATAGAGAAATCACTGCCTCATGAGGCAGTTCATTCTATTATTGGATAGCTAAAATTATTAAGGTCACATCTGTCATCCTGAGTCAAAATATCACTCCCTCTAAATTCCCATCCATTGTCCTTAGTTCTGCTTTCTGGGGCTGAATATAACAGGCACTATTCCTTTTCCACCCAAAACTGTTTCAAGCTTTTGAAGCCAAAGGACCATGTTTCCCCGTAGGTCTACTTTTTGAAGACCCTTCAAAAGATTCTTTAAAAAACTTTTTTTTTTTACTAAATTTTACCGACATGTTTTGTTTTTCCATTATATTTATAGATTACTCCTACTTCCTGAAAGGTCTCGTAACAAAGTAAAATAGTTAAGTGAAAATAATAATAAAGAGACCTCATCTCAAAATATTTGCAACATTCTCCCTCTGTAGCACCCGGTCTCCATGTCCATGTTTTTAGAAAAAATTAACAAAAATCTATTTTCTCTCCCTCCCACTCCTGCCCAGTTAGGGAAAAAAAGATTCCCGAAAAGCAGAGTCCCTCTTGACACATTTTCAAGGCTTCTCACCATCATGATCATCTTCTTCTGGATGTTTGTCCCTCTTAACATATACCACCCAGCATTGAGTACAGTATATATAGGTTCTGTCTGACCAGGGCAGACTAAAACAGTCCGATCACATACTTAGTTGGGGTTACTTTCTATTACTAGGAACCCAAGATAGAATTAGTGTTTTTGGCTGCCACTTTGGAAAGTGGTATAATGAGATGCGCATTGGATTTAGGAAAGGGCTAGGTTCAATTCTGCCTCCTCCACTTCCTAACTGTGTGACCATGGGTAATTACAAATTACAGAGATCTAGAGATCAAAGGAAATCTAAAGCTTATTTTCTCCAGGACCCTCATTTTATACCTAAATAAACTGAGGCGCCCCATAACTTGTCCAAGGTCAATGAATTATAAGTTGAAGAGCTAGAAATTCAAACCCAAGCTCTTCGACCCCAAGGTCCCAGGATTCTTTCTTGGGTACCAAACTTCCACCTTGAACCTCACTGAATTATTTAATCTTTCTTAGCCTCAGTTCTTCATCTGTAAAATGGAGATGATAAAAATTATGCCTAATGTATAGGGTTCTTTTTAGGATCAAATGTATAATTCATGTAAAAGCATTTAGATACTTTAAAATTTATTTAGTCATGTCAATACCATTATTAGTGGGCTTGTAGTTTGGGAAGGTATGCAGAGGGGCCCTTTATCAGACCTGACACCCTTTCCTGACTCTTACTTTTATATGTCTTCTGATGTGGTGTGATGCTAACTCTGTTTTTCTTCTGCTGCTGTTTTGAAGAAAGAAGTAGAGTCAGAGTTGTATGGAGAATAGAATGCCAGGCCTGGAATTAGGAGGGTTTGAATCTGGCCTCAGATATTGTGTGTGTGTGTGTGTGAGAGAGAAAGAAAGACTCCAAAATTGTTGACCAGGACAAGACTAAGACAAAAGCCCAATGGCCTGTCATTAGACACTGATTCTAGGTTGCCATGTGTCACTAACAAGAGTCCTTGGGTATAGAATTCCACCATTTGGGAATCTCCATAACTGTTCAGTCCACTTCTCTCTATGTTGACCTCAAGAATGTGATGAGATGCTTTGTTAAATGCGGTACTCAGATGAAATCTAGTTCTACCAGTCTAATACCTCTGGCCACCATTTTTGTTCTTGGTTTTACTCTCAGAATTCAGGAATACTCTAAGGAATTTCTAGTGTCCTAGATTGTATAGGATACCTGGAACAGACCCAGTTTCTGGGGCAATATTAAACTAATGAGCTCATTGGGGCAGCTAGGTGGCTTAGTGGATAGTGGGCCAGACCTGGATTTGATTTCAAATCTAGTCTAAGTCCCTTTCTAACTGTGTGACCCTGGACAAGTCATTTAACTCCAGTTGTCTAGCCGTTACTTCTCACTCTTCTGTCCTGGAAACAATACTTAATATGAATTCCAAGAGATAAGGTAAGAGTTTTTTTAAAAAAAACAACTAAACTAAGGGGCCATTGAGGGATTTCTTTGAACTGAGGAGACCTGTTGCTGGCCCATCATCCTCTAACCTTGATTTCTTTTTGGTGTCCAACTTCTTCAGTGCCTTTTGAGAATACTACAGAGTGACTCGAAAAGCCCTTTCTTGATGATGTTCAGGCGAACAAATAGTTGGAATGCTAGGAAGAAAAAAAAGAAAGAAGAAAAGATAACAAGATCTTGGGATTTTGTTTTGATACAAAACTTTCTTGCTGTTGAATTTTAAATGTTTCTTTATCCCCTCTACTAATTCTGTGAAGCTCTAGTGAGGCCCCAAATAAAACTTGTCCTATTTTTAAACACGCATCCTTTGCGGCACTATAATTTTTGTTCCGCAGTCTAAATTGGTATGTATTTTTGAAGGTCAGACTTGGGTCATCCACTTTTTCTGCGCTACTCTTAGATTTTGGTCAGGAAAGTTCCAAAATACAGCATCTGGGTTTCTACCATTGTGTGAAGAAATGAATAAATGTCGAGATTTTTAACCTTTTTGTTTGTTTCATGGGCCCCTTTGTCAATCTGGTGAAGCCTCTACACCCTTCTCAGGATACTATTTAAAAGACATCAGATAAATATATAGAATTATAAAGTAAACCAATTTTATATTAAAATCAGATATCAAAAAAATTTTAAATAGACCATGGTAATACATGTAAAACCCAGTAGAATTGCATGTCGACTCCGGGAAAGGGGAGAAAAGAGGGGAGGACAACAGCATGAATCATGTTTATTTATTTGTTTATATATGTATATATAATGCATATTATATGTTATATAATGTGTATTATATAA
>NW_025365556.1:0-2148 GCF_016433145.1 Gracilinanus agilis | reverse complement strand
ATATATATATAAAACGGGGGACTGTGACAAACTATTATGCTTTAAGTGATTCCACAAAATCAGGAGTTGCAATAATAATTTCAGATAAATAATAGAAATGGACAGCATCGAGAGATAAATGGAGAGATTACATTATAGGTAAAGGCACAAAAATGTAGAAAAAAATATTGTTAACTACCTACATAGCTTATGTTTTAACATCTGAGTTTTTGAGAGAAGCTACCCAAGTTGCAAAAAAACCCAAAAACCTTCTATAATAAAACAACAATTATGGGAGATTGAAACACCGCTTTTTCAGAGTTATCCAGTTCTAACAAAGATTAATAAGCAAGAAAACAGTTAAATAAGAGAAAATCACAAAACTGTGTGGAATTGGCATACTCCACATTTCTTTTACCCAACCTTAACTAGAAGCTCATTGCAACAAGGTCAGGCTTCTTCCCCTTAATCAATTCACTTTCCAACTCTCCACACTGGCTTTTCTAAGCCTTCTCTAAAGATACCTCCTCTTTGGCCTAGGACCTTGCCTCAGAGTTCACTGAAAAAAAATTGAGAGAATATATGAGAACACCTTTTTCCATATTCCACATCTGGCATCACTCAGACGTCTTCTCCAACTATTTCCTCCTTCAATGAGATTTTTGATGAAGATGGGGCCCTTTTTCTTATTAAGATGGCCAACTCTTATACATGCAGCACTGATCTCATCTCCTGTTTTCTCTAGTTAATTGTTCACACATCCTTCCAACTCTCTCACCTTCATTTTTCCCTATTTAGCGCCACTTTCTCTGCTGCTTACAAACATGCCACAGTCTCTTCATCATCCTTTAGAAATCCATTATTTGATCCTATCATTCTTGTTAGAAATAATCCTATATCTCTCCTCTCCTTCTTAACTAAACTTCTTTGAAAAATTATCTTCATGAGGTTCTCTCAAATTATGTTATATGGCAGAAATCATAAAAATCATTTCATAATGGTTAAGAAATAGAAAGCTAGCAGTGGAAGAGACTAGTTAAGAAAGATTGAGAATAAAATATTCATAGTTCAGGCTCTTATGAACTCAAAACATAGACTAGACTACTCAGGGAAGATTGTTTGTTTGACAAGAATTGCTAGAAAAACTGAAAAGCACTTTGACAGAATATAGGTCTAGACTAGAACCTTATTATAGAACCTAGAACCAGAACTTATATTATAAGAGGTCTGAAATGGATAAAAAAATTTCAACATAAGATCACATAAAAAATTAGAAGAGGAATTAAAGGGTTGCCATTCACAATGATGTTTAAGGTGAAAAATTCTAACTAAACAGGATAGATGAGAGCACAAATGACCCAAAACACAATTTGGACTATATAAAGTTAAATTATGTACAAACAGAATCAGTACAACTAGGATTAGACTATTAAATTAGTGTGGTACAGTAGAGAGAATGATGAATTTTGAACCAGAAAAATTAGGATTAAATCTTGCATTGCCACTTATTATTTACTTGATCTTAGATTAGTAATTTAGCTGCTCTATTCCTCAGTTTCCTCATTGGTAAAATGAGATATTTGTACCAGCCAAACTATCAGGTCCCAATTTAGTTTTAAATTTTGTGATCTATAAGTTGTGTAAGAAAAAAAATTCATCAAACACCTTTAATAAAAGTCTAACATCCAAGGTATATAGGGAATTCGCACAAATATGTATGGCCAAGAGCTATGATCCAATCATTATGTGGTTAAAGGGTGTAAGCAGTTTTCAAAATAAGAAATGTAATTTATTAATAATCACATAGAAGCACCAAATCACTAAAAGTAAATGGAAGTCAAATAAAAATCCCTCAGACTCCAAGGGTTTGCTTCATATGTAACAAATTTTCATGGCTGATAGACACAGAAATTATTAATGTTGGAGAGTCTTTCGAAAGATAGATGCTGTTAATGGATCAATGGATTGGTTCAACTGTATTGGGAAGAAGTTTGAATTATATAAGAAAAGGTAGTAACCTGAACTGAGAGGTATCTTCACTGTTGGGTATATACCCCAAGGAAGTAAACTACATAAGAAAAAATTCTAAATGTTCACCACTGTTCATCACGCCCAATTTGTATTCTCTCTCTCTCTCTCTCTCTCTCTCTCTCTCTCTCTCTCTCTCTC
>NW_025365555.1:0-1760 GCF_016433145.1 Gracilinanus agilis | reverse complement strand
TCCAGGCGAGCTCAGATGGAGGGAGAGGCGGTGCTCTCCTTAGAGAGCCTGGAAGCAAGCTCAGCAGATCATCTTGATGGAGGCGGCCGATGGGCAGTGAAAGAGACGGGACCCTCATGCTTTGTAAATCTTGTATTTCTCACCACTTAGCATTAGTTAAACGTAAACTGCAAAATCTGTATTTGTCATCAGTCAGCCATTCTTTATTGTTACTGGAACTGTACTGCTCTGTACCTTAGTTCAGAACTGTCAGGCTACTTCCTCTGTTTACCTTAGTTCAGAATTATTCAGCTACTATAATAACTGCTTGCATTGTTCAGATTTTCCCTTAGTGATGGTCCCCCCTTGGATGAAGGCATCCCAGAAGGGTAGTGAGACCTCTCCCACACTAACAAAGGATGGCAGGGGCCATGGGGGAAACATGAGTCATGGGCACCAATGGATCTGGTCATCCGGGGCCCCCACTAAATATGCAAAACCTGACCCACCCAGGGGGGCTGCCATCCCACCAGCTCCCACACTACTCTACCAATCCCCAAGGCCATGCCACTATTCTACAATCTTAAAAAGCTCTTCTCCTTCAAAGAAAATCCTTTTCTTCCTTCTGAATGGAGGGGCAGTTGAGTCTCTCTTTCCTGGGCTGAGACCCTGCTACACACTTGGCTGGGTTTCTCCTACAACAAACTCTCTCCCTTTCTCAGTGAGGGCAGTAGCCAGACATGCTCCAACTCCAAGAGGCCGTGTTTCTGCAGTGTCTGGCTGACACGGGAGCCATGGAGGTTGTGGCTCTAAACAGAGGTCTGGGTGTTGTGTCATTTGGAATGATTGTAAGCCCTGGAAGACTCCCTGCTACAACTTCCCCTGACACCTCCTACTTCCTTTGTGGGAGGTGTCAGAGAAAGTATAAAAGGGAAAGTTTGGCAACTTTTCTGTCTCTGACCCAGGAGGCAGGCTAGAGCTCTGGACCCTGGAAGCTCAGCTTCCTACCTGGAGCTCTCCCTAGCTCTCTCCACCCTGAGACCCCGACCTCTCTCTTGGCGCCTTTCCCCCTTTCTTCCTGCCGCCTCGTTTTCCCCAGACCTTTCCCCTCCAATTAAAATAAAATTAAAACCTCTGATCATTCATTTGAGGTCGGGGGTCAATTTCCCCCTGCCAGGACGCTGCCTTCCTTTCCCTTCCTCTACCTTCCTCTCTCCTTTCTCCCATCGCTCCTACCCTCCGACCTCCATCCCTTCACTTTCACCCCACAGTGTGCTGTTCTGGGTTCCTATGTAGAGGAGAGGATGCAGAGAACCAAGAGCAGGATGGCCTGAGACCACATAGATCCCGCTCCAGGCCATCCTCCATGCAGCCACCAAAGTGACTCTCTAGAACGCAAAGGTCTGACCTCCCCATCCTCCCACTCAGGAAACTGCTGCACTGGCTCCCTATTGCCTCCCTGATCAACTACAAAACGCCCTGTTTGGCATTCAAAGCCCTTCATCGCTAGCCCGCTCCTACCTCCCCGGTTTCCTTCTCCGTCCTCTCTCCCAGACAAATAATCAGCTGTTGTGGCCCTGATCTCCTGGGCAGTGCGGGAGGGAGCTGGAGCAGGGTCAGAGCGAGAGGGGCGTGGCCAGAGACACCTGTGGGGGAGGGGCGTGGCTAGAGAGCCCAAGAGGGCGGGGATAAAGACAGCACAGCAACAGGGGCGTGGCCAAGAACAACTGTACCGAGAGGGGCGTGGCTAGAGAGGGCGGATCGAGAGGGTGTGGCTAGAG
>NW_025365554.1:0-6177 GCF_016433145.1 Gracilinanus agilis | reverse complement strand
ATCAGATCAGAGAGAGACATTTCCTTTAGTCCTGGCCCTGAATGGGTAATTGCACACTGCTGAATTCACTTTAATTAGACCTTCATTCAAAGGTCTAAGTTTATTTTCCCTAGATTTTTTGCACATTTTACATTTCATTCACAAGTTAAATTTTTCTTCTTTTTTCTTGAATTTTATTCTTTGTATTTTGCCAATTGATTTCATATAACCCCCGGCACTCAGCCACTCATCCTTAGCTGACCTGAGGTACCTTTTTTTAAGGAAAAAAGGTGTTTAGAATTTCCCTCATGGGGATGGGATGTGTTTTAAGTTTTTTAAAATTCAATAATGTCAAAATATATGTATATTTAACTCTTTTAGGAGTAATTTCAGGGGGAATTGTATAAATCTTAGAAGAAAATGTATGTTTTGTAATCTATAATGTAAAGTTTAAATTCTTTTGAGAATAATATCAGGATAAGGATCTTGCCATCTCCTCAGAATCCAGATGACGAACCTGTTTGGTGAAGACACCATGAAGATGTCTGAAAAGCCTTCACTGTACCATGAAGACCAAATTTGAACCTTGGGGTGCAGTTGATTGAACTATGAGGAGTGGAAATTGAGTTGAATGCAATTTGTTCTAATTGTACACTGTTATACCAATAGGGGACTGCCCCAAAATAGATTTTTTTGTCAATGCAGCTAATTTTATCCATTCGTTCATCTATTTCTTTTATCCCCAAATTCCTGAAAATCTAGAAGTTGTCTATTTTTACAGGTCCAACGAATAAAAAGGGCTAACCTTTTTTCTGCCGGACCTCAGGGGGAATTGTAAAAGTGAAATTTGGGAAATGCCATCTAAAAGTATATATATATTTTCTATAGACATGTGGGAGACTTTGAAACTACATTTCCCATGATTCCTCATGGTAGACAGGAAGTGGGAGGATGTAAGAGAAGGAATATAGGCTCCTGTAGTGACTTCGAACTTCCTCTTTAGCTACCTGAGCTGGCGGAGAGAGGAAAGGTAAATGGTGGAGGTGAGGTTTGAATAGGTTTCTTACAGGCACGTGGTCAATTTATCTCTATCAGCATGGCTTTTATTAAAATACTATTCTCCCTTTTGATCTCAGCCCTCATCATCTTTAATTATAACATATGGGATATGTTTAAGCCTAGTTGACGAACACATCTTTTCATTTATGGCAAGACAGGGTTGCATTTAAAATTTTTTCCCACTTTTGAAAGGGCTTTGCTCCAATGGAATTACATGTAGGACCAACTTAGCTATCTCAAGGAACTGTATGTAAGAGATTATAATTGGTAAAAGAAAAGTGTATGATATGATCATGGTCGTTGCTATTGGAAAACTGATGCAGAACTTGAGTCTATTCCCAGCTATGCAAATAACTAGCTATTTGACCTTGTACAATTTGCTGAATTGCTTAGTCTCCATTTCTTTGTTTACAGTATGAAAAGAGTAATAGCTGCTTTACCTAATCTTATACAGATGAAATAAAAGATAATTTTCACACTGGTGGGTCAATGATAAAAATCAAGCAAAAACTTATATGGTGAAACTGGGATAATGATTTCATGTGCATAATCTAAAGGGCACTTTCAGGTCTGGATTTTATTTATTTTGAGGTCAGCAAGAAGAAACAGATGGCATGTTTTCAAGTTATCTAAGTGAAATTAAGCTAAAAGTGTTTGCCTAAAGAAAAAAAAATAATCCAAATATCTCTGAGTTGCGATGACAATCATCTGACTGAATTAAAGCAATTTAGGGGTTAGATACTGGTTTTACATTCCTGAAAATTCATAGAGTCCAAACTTCAGAGCCTGAAAAGACACTCAAAATCATTAAATAATCTACCACCCCTGGTTATTTTACAGATGATGAAATGGAGATGCAAAGATATAAAGTAACTTATCTAAGTTAACATAGTTTGCAAAAAGCAAAGCATATATTAAAAGCCACATTGCCCCAAGCCAAATCTAATATTATGCCATGTGGATATTGCAGACAGAAGTAACTGATCAAATAACCAGTCTGCTATGTGGAGACATCAATTAATTGCTAAACATCTTAAAGTGCTGAGTGATAAGGATAAAAAAAAGAGTCAATAGATAGTCCCTGTCTTCATGGAGTTTATAATCTAATAGGTGAGACAATATGCAAACAAGTACACACAAAGTAAACTACAAATGGAATTAATAGGAAATAATTAACAGAAATAACTCAGTTAAGAGAGGTCTGGAAAGGGTTCCTATTATAGGTGGGATATTAGGTAGGACTTAAAGGAAATCTGGGAGGTCAATAGTCAGAATAAAGGAGGAAAAGTGTTCCAGATATGAAGGACAACCTGAGAAAATTCAGAGGCTAGAAGTATCTTGAGGATCCTTTTTATGGAACAGCCATGAGACCAGTTGACAATGGAGAGAAAAATATGAGTCAGGGTGTAAGGAAGGGAAGACTGGAAAGATCAAAGGAGACTAGATTATGAAGGATTTTGAATACCAAGGAGCATTTTGTATTTAATCCTATGGGCAATAGGTAGCAACTGGAGTTTATTGAGTAGAAGGGTGACATGCATACCTGTGCTTTAGGAAAATCAGTAATTTTCTGACAAATATCTTATTTCTTGCATTTATAAAGATTGTTTGCTGACCATTAAATGACTTTTAAAAATGTCTTTTATAGATTTCTAGGATTAAAATCATTAGTTAGGCCATCCACTTAATCTTGTTTTTACTTAACTTAAAAATTTGCCATTTTTTGTTTTGATTTTAAAATAAACCCAGGAATGAAAGTCTTTTAGATTGTGCATTTGAAATCATTTCCCTGGCTTCATCAGATATCTTTTTTTTTGCCTGATTTGTCTCACTGCCACATCATTATGTTTAATTTACATTTCAAACTTTAGTTAGTACAGTATCCTCCCATCACAAAATAGTTTCAGGGTTGAATTCAGGTGTCAAACATTACTTTCATACATAGCACTGAATTATGTAATTGAATTTCCTATATTCTTAAATGGCCCAAAATTCAAATAATCTAGAAGGTTTATTTTTCTTTTCTGAAAAAGTACCTTGAACTACATGAATGATGAAAACTGATCCTAGATTAGGTCACAGGAAAATATGACATGCACTTTAACAGTATGATTACTCACACACAAGTTATATATGCTCCATAGATCATCCCTCCTCTGAAAAAAATAAAGTCTTTATGTACCTCATATTGCTGCATCATCACCTGACTGGTGCTACTCTTGTGCAAACCACTCAAAACTTTTAAAGACTGGGCTCCTGGAGGAAATACAGGTAACTGTTTTTACAGGAAAAGCCTAAGGGAAACAATCTTGGTAAGAGACTGAAGCAGATCTGCCTTACCTGCTCAATAACTCTTTCTGTCCAACATTTATTGCTGTAAAGTTCCCTTTCTTATATTGCCGGGAATTCTCTAAATTGGAGATTAATTGAGGTTGTCAGATATCTACCTAAAATATAAATACTTTTAGAAGGGTTAAAAGGATCAATCACATTAAAATTTCCTATTAATTCAATACAACTGATTTTCGTTTAATCTTTGCTGGATAAGAGTTTTGACTGGGGGAAAGGGAGATATAGGTAATTTATACTTGAATGGAATACTATAACCATGTGCTTATTGCAGCTTTAGAATCTTGGGCTTCTGGGAGTTGGACATGAAAAAGAGAGACTTGAATATATCAGATCTTGTTTATTTAAATATTGGCCAAGTATTAATCATGTGCCTATGAAAAGAGGAAGAAATATTTTATCTTCCTTCTCTCTTTTTCACTGTGTTGACTACTTACTCTCAGACCCATTGATGGACCACTATGACACTATCAATAAATAACATTTGGGGTAAAATAGAATTTTAATGGGGGGAGGGGTATCCCCAAAATTTAAAGGCTTCCATTATTTCTGGTAGAAACGTTTCTTAATTTCCTCAAAATTGACAGATAAATCTTTGGAGGATTACCCTTTGTTAATCAGACTCTGTGCACATTATACCTTGTCTTTCTATGATTGTTTAAAATGTTTTCTTGCTCATTGTTTCTTTGTGTCTCCTTTTTATAAGACACAAAGATCTTAAAAGTCTTCCCTAAGGTTTCATAGTTTATTAAGGGCATATTCAGGAGCAGAAGGCAGATCTTCTAACTTGGATTGCTAGTTTAAATGTTCTTTTCACTAAACAACATTGTGACCAAAGAACTATTTCCCAAATCTGCCGATACAGCCTCTAAATTTTAATCACTTGTCAAACATTTATTTTAGGGGCATCCCTCAGTACCTAGCAGAGTGTGCCTGGTTGTTAATAGGTACTTAATAAATATTTACTGATTCGTGTATTAAACAGGATAATTATAAGTTATGACCTGGATAGAACAAATAATAAATTCTATATGCTTTTACAGGGATTTTTAATTCCCTCCCTCCTTCTCCCTTCTCCTGTCCCTGCCTCCCCTCCACACCCTCTCAGTTTGCTGAAGTCTATGAACCTCTTCTCAGAATAATGCTTTTTTTAATAGTTGAAGGAAATGATAAAGCAGTTAAAATTAATGAAAATTGAAAATAAAGATGTATTTTAATGAAGTGCACAGACACTTGTTCATTAAGAATCTCTGCTTCACTGTAAAGTGGATATACTGTTAGATGGAACACGAAATTTTTCTTCTAAAAGAAATCAATAAAATTCATATTTTCTCAGTTAACTTTACTAAGTTGATATTTTTCTTATCACTAGGAGTAATGGATGGAAGTTCTGAACAGGGGAACAGGCTTGTTATAAGGAGAAATTTACTTTAAAAAATACAAGTATACCCAAAAGCATTATACTGCTTTGGAGGATGTGAGTAGTTGCCCCTCACTGGAAAGTTTCAAAGGCTAGAAAGCATTTATTGGACATATTTTAAAGGAGATTTTCTCCTCCCAGTGTTAAATTAACTAGGTGATCTTGAGGGTCCCTTCCTTCCAACTGAAATTTCCTAGTTTTCTATCTTCCATTTTGGTACTCTTTATAGTCTACTTTTGTTCTGTCTTTTATTAATAGTATTTTATGATTATTGTATAAACGAAGTTCCTTTTTCCCCTCCTCAGAAATGACTTTCAAATTCTGATTCCTATTATAAAGATAGAAAATCTATTCTTATAGATTACAGACCCTCTTTTCAGAGATTAGATCTACAGTCCCACTTTGAAAATTGATAAGGAGATGTCATTTTTTTCTTTAGCATTTTTAAAATAGATGAGTAAAAATTAACCATATCTTCCTTTCCTTGCCTTGCCTTTCTTTTCTCTTTGGTCAGGAAAAGCATGAAACATGTACAAATATACGATTACTTCTCTTATGAAAAGGAGTAGACCACATTCTCTGTAAAGTTTGAGAGCACAATCTTGACATCTAGGTATTACAGTTACATAATATAATAGAAAAGTAGAGATAACTTCTATCTATATTGATTCCATATTCAGACTACATAAAAATTTTCTTAAAGGAGATAGAAATTATTTGAATATGGCAGCTAAATTACTGAAACTGGAATGTATATTTAACTGGAGAAATGGTCAAATTTGAGTCAGTGTGTTCATCTAACACTTCACCCTTTAATGTGATTCATTTTTTCTTTCCCTGAAATCCCTTAATAACTATGAATTTAAATTCACTTTATGGAAAGACTTTAAACATTATGACTGTTGGCATAATATAATAATCCTTTCTAATCCCCTTTGATTCTTGTTCCTTCCCTCTCTTGATTATTTCCTATTTATCCTATATATAAATAATTTCTAGTTGTTTGCATTTTCTCTCCATTAGATGAGGAGCTCCTTGACAGCATGGGTAATTTTTAAAAGCTTTCTTTATTACCTCCATGTTTATCTCCAGTACCTAGTATATGATAGGCAGTTAGTAAATGTTTATTGACTGACTGATTAATTTTTGTTTTCTGCTTCATAGCAACAAAACAGTCATTGAAGTTTTAACATAAATAGTGGGTTTTGGGAGGGGGTATGCATTTTGCTAGTGCATTATCTGACTTCCTTGTCCTCCTATATAGAAAATTACAAGGGAACAAACTTTTTAAAATTATTTTTATAATTAAATTATAAATTATTTCAGATATAATGCTTGAGTGTATGTATATGTATATATATATATATATA
>NW_025365553.1:0-4500 GCF_016433145.1 Gracilinanus agilis | reverse complement strand
GAAAATATTCTAAATTAATTAATTGAAAGTTTTCAAATAAAAAAAAAATAAATGAATGAAAGGGTCAGACTAGACCAGGGGTCGGCAACTTATGGCTCTCGAGCCATATCTGGCTATTTTGAGGGCCAGATAGGGCTCTTTCTGCAGGAGCCATAAAGTCAATTTTTTTTCAGGCACTGTTACAGGAGCACACTGTGAGCACTGTACGGCTCTCACGAAATTACATTTTAAAAAATGTGGCGTTTATGGCTCTCACAGCCAAAAAGGTTGCCGACCCCTGGACTAGATAATCTCTTAGTTCTCTTCCAACTCTTAAATCATTCTGGTCTTTGATCCTATAATGCTATGAAATAAAATTTTGGGAGGGGGATGTCTTGCTGTGGAGGTGACTGGGTTCTCAAAGGATTAACAATGGAATATGAGGTCCAACAGGTACCCCCAAATTGAAGAGGCTTAGATTACAACCTGGAAGGCTGAATTAGATGTATAAGGACCAGCTTAGCTAAGGGAAGAGCTCATCATTAGCAGGCAGGCCATTTGGTGGTGAAACTATTGGCCACTTAATCTTTGTCTGCCTCAGTTTCCTCAAATGCAAAATCGGGACCATGATTGCACCTACAACCTACAGGCTGTTGTGAGGAGAAAATTATATGATATTCGTAAAGAACTTTGCAAACTTCAAAGTGTTACAAAAAAAAGTTAGCTATTATTATTACCATTGAAGGAAAAGAGATAAGGACTAGACTTATGAATCCATTTGTCAGTGCAGGTCAGCACCTTCTCCACAGCTAACATTCTCAGAGGACTACATAGAACTTTGGGAAATTGTCACTTGCCCAGAGTCACATAGATGGCATATGTCAGAGGTGAGACTTGAACTCCTCTACTCAGCACCAAGGTCAGCTATGCTGCTGCTCATACCACTGAAGACCCCTGTGAACTTGACAGGGACTGAGATGACTCTTTTATGGTCATCCACCATATTTCAGTTATTTTTCAGCCATGTCTCCCTCTTTGTGATCCCATTTGGGGTCTTCTTGGCAAAAATCCTGGAGTGATTTGCTATTTCCTTCTCCAGCTCATTTTATGGATGAGGAAAGTGCGGCAAAGGGGGTTAAGTGGCTTGCCCAGGATCACACACAGGTGGTAAGTGTCTGAGGCTAGATTTGAACTCAGGAAGATGAGTTTTCTTGACTCTGAGCCTGGTATTCCATCCACTGTACCACACCAAGCTGAGGTTATATTTTAAGACCTCTGATATAATTTTCTCTGTGATTCCTTCTTACACGACTACAATATCACGCTGCTGAATTTGTCCAGGGCTTTGGGTGGCATTGCAGGGAAGAGATTAGTTTGTCTGTGTCTGATGTAATCTTACAGCACTAAAGATCAACTTTTAAGGTCAAAAGCAGAGCCATTTGTATGGAAATCAAGGACCTTGAAGTTGAGGGTTTCCTTTGTTGGCTGTCTCCCATTCTCTTCCTGGGACTCTTTCTGACCCCAGCGCTCAGGGACCCTCTCTCCGCCAGGTTCCAATACAGCGACAGCTCTCACGACTTCCCTCTGGTATTTTTGGTGTCTTCTATTCGTCCATTAAACGTGAAGGAGGCCACTCTGTGCTGCCCCATGGGTGATAAAAATGTTTTTTTAAATGACAATTAAAGCAAAGCAATCTCAGCGTTAGTCACAACCCAGTGAACCACTTGTTAAAGGAAGTTAATTCCACGCGCTGAGTCGAACCAGAGAAACAGAACTACCAATGTGCCCTGGGAAAATAAGAGTCTGTTTTTGAACCTTCCATCTTTGGTACCCGACCGAACGCTTGTCCCGGGTCTGTCTCCTCATCCTCTACGTTTCCCGATTTAGGGACACCTTCCAAGAAAAACTCACAAGGTAAGAGAGTCTGCTCTCACGTCTGTGAGTGTCTCTATCTGGATAATGGAGAGGGGAGAAAGAGAAAAATGTATTTCCATTAGGAAGCATGGCTGCAGCCTACTAAAAGCCTGGGTAGGCATGTTGGGGTAGCCGCCTCCACCTCCTCATCCATCAGTTTTGATGTTTATGAGGCCACAGCTATCACGAGATGCATTTGGCCTCCCCACAGAGGCTACCTAGTGGTGTCAGCGGCTGAGATAAGGATAAAATGTGTGTGATGCTGTGCTCTGTTTCCCCCAATAACCTTATCCACTGACCTTGGGAAGAGATAGGTAAAACTTCCCCTGTGAATGGTCAAAGGCACCTAGGCTGGTGGAAAAGGTAGAGAATTAAATTAAAACAGACATCTAATGGGTGTCTACTGTTTGCAAAAACATAATACTAGATCCCTGGCGAAAGCAAAGAAACTAAAGATGTAACTTCTGGGGAGCAGCTGGGGGGCACAGTGGATTGAGAGCCAGACCTTGAGATAGGAGGTCCTGGGTTCAAATCTGGCCTCAGACATTTTTCAGCTGTGTGACCCTGGACAAGTCACTTAACCTCCATTGCCTAGCCCTGACTGCCCTTCTGACTTAGAACCAATACCCAGTATTGATTCTAAGGTGGAAGGTGAGGGTTTAAAAAATAAAATAAAAGACAGCCTGTTTGGGGAGACAACTGACCAAGCAAGAAATCATATACTCAGTGCCTACTATGTGGTAGGTGCTGGACAGGACATAAACAAATAAAAAACTCCATATAGACAAAAGAGAGGTTTGTTTTTTCAGTGGTAAGATACTAGGATTATAGATTGGAAGCTGAAATATAGCTTGGAGCTCGAGAACTCTCCATTATACAGATAAGAAAACTGAGGCCCACAGAGCTGCTTTTTTTTGTGCCTTTTTTTGTTTGTTTGTTGTTGATTTCTGAAAACCTTACCTTCTGCTTGGAATCAATACTGATTATCAATTCCAGGGCAGAAGAACAGTAAGGGCTAGGCAAATGGGGTTAAGTGACTGGCCCAGGGTCACACAGCTAGGAAGTGTCTGACACCGTATTTGAACACAGGACCTCCTGGCTCTTTATCGCCTGAGCCACCTAACTGCCCAGCCTTTTGTTTTTATATCACAGTTATTTTGTCTTCATTCTCTGACTCAATTCTCCCCTTCCTTGTAAGAACAACAATAGAAACATTTTGTCAAAGGCAACAGATCTAGCAACAATCTTGGAATATATATTGTGTTCCACATGTATACCCCATATCTGTGATCTCTGCCTCTCGAATGGGCAGAAGAAGGCATGTTTCCTTATCATTTCTCTAGATGGAAGATTTTATTACAATTCAACCTAATTCTGACTGCTTCTTTTGAAACCCTCATCTTCCAATACTGTGTATTGGTTCCAAGGCAGAAGAACACTAAGAGTTAAGCAACGGAGGTTCAGGGATTTTCCCAGGGTCACACACCTAGGATGTGTCTGAAGCCAGATTTGAACCCTGGATCTCCCATCTCTAGGTCTAGCTTTTAATCCACTGAGCCTCTCAGCTGCCCACCCCCAGTCTACCAACTGCTTTTTAATATTGTTCTTTATATTACCAGTAAGGTTTTTAATAGCAATTTTGAATAAAAGAAGAAATCCAAGTGTCAAACTTTCAGTCATCAGTTTTCCCAAGATATTTCACCTTGTTTGCCCCAAGCCAAGTAGGGAGGTATCAAGGGGGAGGTCCTGTTGAGAGCAGGGTGGTGATCATCTTGTTTCAGAAGTAGGTAGTCGAGGGAACTAGGAAACTGAGTCTGCATATGCAAGTTGACTTCATTTCTGGAGGGTAGGAATTGGTGTGGCCAGCCATAGTTGCTAGAAGGTCTTGTGAGATGGCTTGTTTTCTTAATTTACTACATGAAACAGTTTTTCTCTAATGGCACCTGGCATGTCATCTACTAAATGCACCTTAATGTCTTCATCCATCACCTCCGAATGCTCTTGCATACATCAGTTGTTGACACTCCTCCCCCCTCCTCCTTCAACAAATAAATGAGGGGAATGATTTATCCGAAGCCACCAATCACTTGTGGGACTTCCTAAGTGACACTCCAGGGAAAAAACGACCAAGAGCATTACGATGTTCCTTCCTCTAGGGCTGGATGGAAGAGAAGCTCCAGTAATAAGTCTGTCTGAAAGATGTTTCTGGGAGTTTGTCCACTGGGATCCAGTTGTTCTCAGGGCTTTCAGGAGGTTATTCCTCTTTCTCTTTTCCCTTGTGGGAAACAGTCATAGGAGAGAGGGACCAAAACATTGTCCTCTGGTGTTTCAGGTGGACAATTGCCTGAAAACTAAGAGCCCTCCATGAATTCCCAGGAACTGTAATGGGCAAATATGTAGAAAATGTACAACCTCTGACTTATGCCTAGAGGCAGCTCAATAGCTTGATAGACAGAATGCTGGTCCTTTTTTACTATTTTATGAAAAAAATATATATTTCTTTCCCTATAGGGCTATGCAGGACATACTTATTCCCTCTTCACTTAACTGTCCTTCTACTTTCATACAACTATCATGACCCCCATATATATAAACATATATAATATA
>NW_025365552.1:0-1652 GCF_016433145.1 Gracilinanus agilis | reverse complement strand
GAGAGAGAGAGAGAGAGAGAGAGAGAGAGAGAGAGAGAGATTGGCCAAGAATTAATCTTAGAGGGTGGAAAAAAATGAACCTTCACTAGAAAAAGATTTTCAAGTATCTCTGATGAAAAATACCAGTCAGAAAAATCTTTGAAATGTGAAACCAAGAGTTAAGGGGGAAATGCAAAGGAAAAGATCTTAAAACAAAAATTAGAAGGCAATAAATGATGATTAAGAGTTAATATTGTAATGGGAAAGAAAGAGATACCTGGCCCTTAAAAATCCCATTGTCAAAAGACAACTATAGAGTCTTACTGTGTTTATGTTCTTTTAATTATTATTATTTAAAAGGAAAGGAAAACAGAAAGTAATATACTATAGAAATTTTAAGAAAAAAAGTAAAGAATTTACAATTTTTCAAAATTGGGTTATATTGGAAAGCTTTACCAAAAGACCTCAGGCCCAGATGTATTTATAATTGAATTTTAATAAATACTCAAAGGAGAGTAAAATCTAATGTTGCATAAAGTATTTGGTAGGAAAAAAAAGGCATCCTACAAAATTGATTCTTTGATGCAAATATACTACTAGTATATTTGATGATCATCAATGCAGACATATTGGATAAAATATTATTGAAGAAGCTAAAGTAATATATTAAAATCAGTAATATTAGAATTGATTTATCCAAAAAAATTATTGTTAGTTCAAAAAAGAAAATAAACATAATAGACCATGTATAATTAAGAACAGTATACATCATATGATTATATCAATAGTTGCAGAAAATTTGTTCAAAAAATATAATACTTTTCCTTTCTTTAATATAAGTAATATCTATCTAAATCCAAGAACTAAGACTATATTTAATAAAACCATTTTTTCAATAAAAGCAGTAGTAAAATAAGGATATCCACTGTGACAATTATTATTTTATATATAGTTCTAGATATGTTGGTTGTTGAAATTAGAAAAATAAATTGAAGAAATAAACATAAAGAAAAAGAAAATGTATGCTGTTTTCATTTGATATTATAATTCAGTTAGAAAAACTCTAGAGACTTTGAAGCTAAGATAGCCACAGAGGGGCTCTTTCTCCTCATCACAAACTAAAGGGAAAAGCCTCAAAAAAAGATAAGGAGCAGAATCAGACAATCAAAGGGGCTCTGCTGCAGGGTGCTGACTTGAAGGTAGGCAGTGTTTGGGCATTTCCACACTATAAGATGATAAAACTATTCATATCAAAGCAAGAACTGATCACCCCACCCCCGCTACAACTACAACACCAGAGTCAGAAGGACCACACCAGAGGCAGAACCAATCACTAGGTTTTTGGGGGAGGAGGGAGCTGACTAAGGACACCTACCCCTGAGAGCAGCGAGACCTGGCACAGAGACAGTGCAGAGAGGGGCTACCCACAGCAGACATTGCAGAGACTTGAAAAATAGCCTTAGGGCAAAACCCCTGACACTCCATACACAGAGAGCTGCCTACCCTCCTCACACAGACTTCTGGCTAAGAAGGCATGAGAAAACTACCTGCAATGCCTAAGCTACAAACTCACACACACAAAAATAATAATAAATAAGAAAAAGTCTTTGACTCCGGATAATTTTTACTTAGAGAAACAACAAACTACAGAGGAGACAGCAGAGGAGGACAAT
>NW_025365551.1:0-2717 GCF_016433145.1 Gracilinanus agilis | reverse complement strand
GACACTTCCAGCTGTGTGACCTTGGGCAAGTCACTTGACCCCTATTGCCCACCCTTACCACTCCTGGGCCAAGGACGGTCCCTAGCCCGGATGAAAAAGGAGGAGGGTTGGGCGTGGGGCTAGCAACCCCACCCTGTAAAAACTACATCTGCTAAAGAAACTGCAACCTAAAGTAGGGGCAGCTGGGCTAGCTCAGTGGATTGAGAGCCAGGCCTAGAGATGAAAGGTCCTAGGTTCAAATCCGGGCTCAGACACTGCCCAGCTGGGTGACCCTGAGCGACTGTGTGACCCATCGCCTACTGGTTGTGGCCCTATGCTCCTAGAATGGAGTCCCAGGATAAAAAAAAAAAATTACAATAATGAAAACGAGCAGGAAATGGTAATAAAACTCCTTCTCAAAGTAATTATTAAATACATGCAATATCTTATATCAACCTATTGAAATACATTTCAAAACAAATATTTACAAAAATTAAAGAAAATGTAAATAACTGGAGAAATAATTGCTGAATGCATTGAGCTGTACCAATATAATAAAAATGACAATGTCCCTTAATTAAATTTTAGAGTTAATGCTATACTACCTCCCACTTCTGGAAATCACTTTTTAGAACTAGGAAAAAAAGAAACAAAATGCTCCTTAAATCAGGTCTAGAATCTTAAGGGAAATAATGGAAAAAATAAGAAGAAAGTGGCCTTGAACTTTCAGACAACACACTATAATATAAAGCATTAATCATAAAACCTATTTCTTTTGGTCAAAAAAACTTTTGACATCTCTGAATTCTCTCATGATTCAAATTAAATGCTACTTTTTTTCAGGAGGTCCTAATGGAGAAGATCTAAGAGGACTTCTTGGTCCTCTGAGTCTCTTGAGTCTCTCCCATCTGAGTTTACTTTCTTTTTATTTTATAAGTATTGTGTATATACCTATCTATATAGCCTCGTTCATTAGTACAGATACTTTTTGTATTCCTGCATTATTTTCAATCCCCAGGGCTTAGCCCCATATCTGTTGGCACGTAGTATGTGTATAATAATTGCAAGTTGATTAATTGGTCCTGTTTTAAAAATTGCAAAGCATATCAGAGGAAGAGACAAGTAAGAATCAGGGAGAAAAATGACCTCAGCAGCTTTGCTTTTATAAACTTTTACCATATGTCTTAGAATATGTATTGGTTCCAAGGCAGAAAAGTGGTAAGGAATAGGAAGTGGTGGTTAAGTAATCTGCCAAGTCACATAGCTTGGAAGGGTCTGAGGCCAGATTTGACCCCAGGACCTACCATCTCCAGACTTTGCTTTCTATCCACTGAGCCAGCTAGCTGCCCTTGAGCAACTTTGCTTTTGATAAACCTAAGGACATAAAATAACTTAGTGGTAAGACTCCGTATTCAACAAGAAAATGCTAGAAAACCTGGAAAGCAGCTAGGTAGAAAATAAGCTTAGAGGAGTATTTCACACATCACAAAATGAAAGATATTCTTGGGCATAAGAAAGGATTCTTCCCTAAAAGATAAATGGTCAAAGGATATGAGCGTATACTTTTCTAAACAAGATTTGTGAACTTTCTACAACATTATGAAAGATGGCTCCAAATTAATAATGTGGTGGGAGCGGATGTTGATCAGATCTGTAATCAACTGAGTCCCCCTTCCCCAAGTCATCTGATGGAATTACAATATGTTTGAATTTTTCATATCTTGAAGGACTAATTTGAAGAAAGTATAAATAAATGTTTAGGAGGTATAAAGGAGTTCCTCAGTGAATTTAATGGGATCAGCCATACTTCTGGTGGTCTTAAGAAGCAAGTTATGAACAGGAAGAACCCTGATTTGATTTTGAGAGAAAAATACTTTCCCTTGTGGTTCTCCAGCATTCAGCAAGTAGAGGGGATTTCTCTCACAGAGACCATCACTAACCCCCATACCCCCCTCCACTATTAATGATGGGACTTTGGAGTAGATCAATTCACCCAGTAGGAGGTGTCATAGCTAAGAGAAACAAAAAACAAAAAAACAAAAAACAAATGGTAAGTCCAAGTTGAGAGGAGCAGAGTAGTAGGCTGAGGGAAACATTCCATATAGATTCTTCCCAGTGACATGGAGGGACAGTGTGGATATTTGTGGGAGTGTTTGCCCTAAATTAATGTGGGAAAAGTTTTGCAGCTACTATCATTCATTTCATATGCAATTCAGAAAAGGTCTTTGATTTGAAATAATTATGTTTTCTGGCTTACTGTTGAAGGTAATCACATTGTTATGCATGAGCTCTAGTTTTAGGAATGTAGAAAACAATTTGGAATTATGCAAGAAAAGTCATGAAACTCATCACACATTTTGACTCAAGGTATATGTTATTTTTAAGATGGAAAAGATAGACCTCTAAATACAAAAACAAATAGCAGAATCTCCTTTGGTAGAAAAAACAAACAAGCAAATAATTGGAAATAAAATAAAAACTCATCTATAAAATGGGTACACATATTGGCTGAACAAATTGTGGAATGGAGTATTATTGTGTTGGAAGGAACAACAAATATAAAATGAGAAATTCAGAGAAACATGGGAAGTCTTGTATGAATGGAAACAATGTAAAATAAGCAGAATTAGGAGAAAAAATTATATATGCTGCCAGATATGGTTGCTGGCCTTGTTTAATTTCCTCCCTCCTTCCTCTCTCTTTTCCTTCCTTACTTCCTCCTTTCCTTCCTTCCTTCC
>NW_025365550.1:0-11372 GCF_016433145.1 Gracilinanus agilis | reverse complement strand
TATTGCTGAGATCATGTATGCCAAATACCAAGCTATTAAAAAAAAACAAATAGTGGAGATAAGGTCTATTTGACAAACACCTAACTTATCCACATGCCTAGTAGATATGGCTGTTTGTTTAGTTTAGCTGCACGGAATTTTGTGAACTTATTTGAGAATATAAGCACCATTTCTAACATTGTTTCAAATAATTCACAAACCATTTTTGTTTCAAAATTCAAATGGGAAATTGAGGTTGCCTGCAAATGCAGACTCATCATTTCAATAGCACAGACACTCATTATGACACTCTTTTACTGTTCAGTTTGTGCAAATTTAGTTCTCTACTTCTTGGAGGATACACCAAGCATGCTATAGTCTTTCTTTTGTTTATTTTCATATCTTAGAGATACCATTTGATATTTAGACTGTCCATCAGTTGTTTTTCATTGTCTTTACATGACTGTTCATCTTTGTCTTCCATGGGGCATTTGATACTGCTTGCCTTTATCATCACGGGCAATATGTGGCAGGCTGCTCAGCCCTGTCATTCCTCTTTCCTTTGCTTTTTGGATTACTTACAATTTTGGATTACTTACAATTTTTGGATTACTTATAACTTTGATTTGAGCTCATGGTGTTTGATTACTCTCAGCTATGGTCCATCTCTGGGAGATAACTGGTGACACTTTAAGGGAGTGATTGAAACAAAATAAAGGCACCATGCAATTTCTCCAATACTATTCAGCTCAATTTCCTCCTTTTATTCTTCAATTTTTTTACACAGTTCACTGCCCATTTGTAGTTCTTGCAGAAGGATGGCAGCTCTACCTTTGTAGCCATCGCAGTAGTACTATGTAGTTATATTGGAGTCAGAAAACTGATTCAATTCTGTGTGACCTTATGTAAGTCATATAACTTTTCTAGGTATCAGTTTCATATTTGTAAAATGAGAGTTTTAGAGTAGATGACCCATATAAGGTTTGACAACAACTGAGCCTTAAAGTTGAGAGAGAGAAAATAGAATCATAAGTCAATGAGTAGCATCTAAATGGAGCCAAGGATGAAAATGCATAATGTAGAAAAGGAAGAAAGACAGAGGTAATTCCTCCTTTATGTATTGTGAGCAGGCACCCTTTTAACCTAGCCAGAGACAAAACTTAGAATGATAAGATCTGACATGGGCTAAGAGATCATTTAGTCAAGCTCCCTAAGCTCTAGAGAGCTAAAATGACTTGGCTAGGATTATATCACTGGATAGTAGGAGAATCTGCATGGGGTAGTGTTATGGTAGCTACCATGTTCTCTTTTGAATCTTAAATGGCTAATAATGCATCTTTAGAATCGGGACAGTGTGTGTGTGTGTGTGTGTGTGTGTGTGTGTGTGTGTGTGTGTGTGTGTGTGTAATTTCAGAAATCTAACATTTGAATTAGAAGGGCAGTAACCCACTGGACAGAAACCATTCTGATTGCCCTAACTTTTTGTTAGGATTTGGTAATAGGAATGCTTAGATGAAGTTTAATTTTAAGGGAGTGATTGGCTGGCTAGCCATCAACATCCTGGTACAGTTTTATCAAGAATGAAAATATAAGTAGCATTACCTTGATCTTGTACCTACAGGGAGTCTCCTTTCTTTGGTCCTACTATCTTTTTAAGCTCTGCTTAAATTTAATCATATTAAAAGAGCATATTATTTTACATTTGGAAACCGCTTCTTCCAAGATATAAGATTGGCAGGCATCATGCTTTATCTTTTCATTGACATTCTTCATCATCTCCATGCTCTACTCTTTTGTGACTAGTGAATATCCTTTAAGAAAAGTAACCAATAAGTCTTTTATAAACTTAGACCCAGCGATGTATCTAATCATATAGTATCTGGTGAATAATGGATATTTAAGGACTAATTTTTTAGCTTGTGAATTATTGGATTTTCATTGAGACATCAGCACTCTATTTTAAGGATAAACATAAAAAAATTTCCAAGAGTCAGGTTGCCCTGGGTTAACTGGACTTCAAGGCGTCTTAAGTTCTCAATCAGTGATCCTTGGATCAGGTTACTTAATTTTGCTCATTGTTAGTTTCTTTGGTACTAGATTTTTCATCTATAACTGTAACTAATGAGAATATTTTAGAATTGTCCATAGGCATTTAGTTGGGTAGATAGTAACATTTTACTTGTATCTAACATAAATTCTAAACCCCTCTCCAGAGAATGCCATGACATGTTGCATCTCAGAGCAATAACATGGAAAAATTTAGGGTCAGAACCTGGATTTTTTAATGCCTTTTCTGAAAAGCACACAGAGTACTTTTCATGAATGCCATCTGAATATAGATGTTACTACCTACCAAACAAAATATAATTTGTATTCCATAGAGGCTCATTGAGGAGAAATTTTCATAGGTTTAGTGACATTCAGGATCTAATTTATCCTCACACATTGCGATAGTTGCAAACTCTTGAAAATATGTGAGAAGTAGGTAAAATGAGCTTTGGAACAAAACTGTCAAGAAGGAATGAAAGGTGGTTCTCATACAAAGTCTCTCACTAAAAACAGAGATAGGTTCAGTAGACTGAAAGCCAGATCACTAAACCTATGAACAGTCCTGGGTTCAAAGTTGACCTCAGATTCTTTGGAATTGTACGACCTTGAACAAATCATTAGCCCCCATTGCCTAAGCCCTTACTGCTCTTTTGTTTTGGAACCAATACACAGTATTGATTCAAGGACAAAAAGTAAGGGTTTAAAAACATGGATAAAGTTGATAATGTCTTTAATAAGAGTTAAAGGAGTGAGTAGGTTAGAATGAGCATTTTAAGATCAGGCTCACATATTCATTTAAGTTCAACAACTCTGGAGTAAGTTCCTACCTACTATGTGCATATGGTACTTCCCAGGAGAGGGGATACAAAGAAAATGATACTCTTTCCCTTCCTTTTACCTCCTTCTGAAATTCATCTTTTTCCAAAGAGTCCTTCTGGATTGGAAATGGGAAAGTCAATTTTTAGAGTCATGCTTTAGCTAAACACTGTCTCATCACTCCTATTTGGTCAATTGCTTGTACCAGATTTTAGTTCCCCTTTTAGCTTATATTCTGTTCCATATTTGCTAAGCTGTTTGCATGAAGGAAACCTCCTTCAGGTAGTACTGTGGTTCGAATCATTAGCTTGGAAACAAGACTCTGCACATATTTCCTAGTTCCATACAATGGCATGTCAAAATCTACTTCTAATGATGATGATAGTAACAATGATCTAATATTAGAGAAGGTTTAATTAGTCTTGAGCTACAGGTCACTTTCTCCCAGATATAATATAGAGAAAGGTTTTTTTCCCTCCAGAAACTGAGTTAGACTAAAGGAAAACAAGGAAGGTAGGGCAATGGGCATCCTAAAATGCCCCAAATAAAGGAGGATTCCTGATTGTACATCTATTGGAGAGAGAAGTGTTCTCAACCATCCATGATCTGTTCCATTCCATCAGAAACAGATTGTGTCTTGTCTATGGTTTTGGAGAATCATTTGAGGACACGACTCATGCAGCTCAGGTCACATGAAACACTAACCTGTAATGGAAATTGGTCATAAACTCTGCTGTCTAACACGTGCCCAATGTATCAGTTTGAGACTTTCTCTCCCATTATGTGAGTCGCTAGGAGGCACAATGGATAAAGGCTGCAGTCAGAAAAACTCATCTTCATGAATTCAAATTGGCCTCATTAGCTATGTGATCCTTGACAAGCTGCTTCACTTTATCTCAGTTTCTTCATCTGTAAAATAAGCTAGAGAAGGAAATGGCAAACTATTCCAATATCTTTGACAAGAAAACTCCAAATGGGATTACTAGGAGCACCAAACAACTGAAAAACTGAAGGACAACAATGACCACAATGTATGTAATGTCTTGAGGTTTGCAAAGCCCTGCATGTGTTACCTTATTTGATTAGCACAGCAAGCCAGTGAGGTAAAGACTATGACTGTCCCCATTTTAGTAATAAGAAAGGTGAGGCTAATAGGTGACTTGCCTAGGGTAACAGAGTTAGTAAATATCTTAGGTGGGATTTAAATGCAGGTTCTCATGGCTCCAAATCCAATACCACCTGTTAGGCACAATGCTAGGTACTGGGGACACACAGGTAAATAAAAGAGTCAGTATCCTTAAGAGCATGGCAGGGAATAATTTATTATTCTTATTATGTTCAAAGCACTGTGTGAAGTGCTAGGAATACAAATAGAAAAAGAAGACAGAAGCTTCTTTCAGGGAGCTAATGGAGGAAACAACACATAGAGAAATTTTCAGTTGCACATCAGTCAGAATCGTCCCCTTGTCCTTGGGGTATGGTATCAAAGCAGATGTTAATGCTTCTTGTTATTATTTAATATCACAGTTCTCAAGGTTCTTGGGTTCAGGACCCTCAGCTGTCCTTGTGAAGGTATAAGGGGAGATGGTCAGGTGGGAGAAGTGGATGGACTCTTCTGGGACACACTGCCTCTGATACTGCAGCGAGGCTAACTTGCCTGCCCTTTGTGGAGCACTTGGTTGGCACTCGATTGGGACCATTGACCCTTTCTCTAAAGCTGTTGTTGGTTGTACTAGAAACAAAAATGGCGGCCTGTTGCTCTCAGGGATCTGGTTATTCTCTGCCTATTAATGCCAGTTGGCCAACAGTTGCTGCTGGAGATGGACCTCCTTTCTATAATGATTTCTCCCATTATGATGTGTATAGAGCTGGCTTGGATCACTGCTCTTTCTAAGGCTCTGGAGTTCAGGGTACCGTGGTGCCCTAATGAGGATCCAAAGGGAGATGACAGTCAAAGTGGGATTGGTGATTTGCTTGCCTAGGACTGACTTGCTTCCTCTCTCTCCCTTAGGAAACTTTACTGCATTAGTTATATTGGTTTGCCTGCCCTTCTATGGTGCTTTCCAAAAACATTGTTAAGCTTCCTTTATCCCAGATATATTTTCTTCTTTGAATGTTCTGGTATTCATGGAAACTCAGTCATCTCTCGAAGACATCATTATCTCCAAAGCTAACTGCTCATTACAACTCCCCCCTCCTCCTCCATGGGGCAAGAATGAATAGTTTTATTCCTTCCTCCTCAATATCACTTCATGACTCTCTCTCTGCTACTGTCTCTCAAGAATAACTCTTTGTCTTTTAAGCTTTACTCCCTCTTGACTATATTCTTGTTGCTATTATTTGTGATTTTCTAGGGTACTCTTCCTTCTTCCTACAGGTTCAGTACCTGGCTCACAAACTTGTACATATAAATATATGTATAAAATAGATAATGATAATTAGGGAAAAGGCATAAGCCCCTTGGAGGGATCAGGAAAGGTTTCTTTTAGAAGGCAGCACTTGATCTGAACCTTGAATTAAACTAAAGAATCTAAGAATTGGAAATGAGGAGAAAGAGCATTCCAGGCATTAAGCCAGTGCAAAAGCTTGGAGATGGAATAAAGTATAAAGAAGATGGCCAGTTTGTGTGAACTAGTGTGTGTGTGTGTGTGTGTGTGTGTGTGTGTGTGTGTGTGAATGTATGAAGGGAGTTTTATATAATTAGGCTGGGTAGATTAGGCACAGGTTGTGAAGGGCTCTAAGTGTCAAAAAGGACTTAATATTTGATTTTAGAGACAGTAAAGAGTCAGTGTGGAATAATGTAGTCAGACCTGTGCTCTAGGAAAATCACTCTGGCAGCTGTGTGGAGGATTCATTAAAGGAGAGGCAATAGCATGTACTCTGCTTCCAAAACCTGAAGAAATAAAATTAAATGCTCACAAAGCTGGTTCCTCTAGGTTGGTATATTCTATTAAACTGACACATTTTTATATCACATTTTTGAAAAATTCATAAATCAAGAATGAAGAGTTCTGAAAGGTTGGATTCACATCTTCTCCCTTCTAGTATTTATTGAGGCTTTGGAGTTTATAAGAAAATATAGAATATTCCAAAAGTCAGTGCAGTTTTAAGCTTTAAGAGATTAAAATCACACTGACTTTTGGAATACATGCATATAATATGATTCTTGCTCTCAAGTTCTGAAATTCAAGGAAAGAAAGAAAATATTCACATATAGTAGTTAAATAGCAATATGACAGTATATAATTAATTACTACTGTGCCACAAGTAAGTACAACAGGCATTCAGATAATGAAGAGTTCAGTGAGGGCTACAGTGGTCAGGGAAGTCTTGAATGAAGAAGTGGGAACTTGAAATGGATCCTGGTATATGGGTAGAGTGTAGAGAGGAGTGATGGGAAAGGCATTACATGTCAGAGGAACTAAAGAGCTGTTGAATATGAATAAAGTGGGAATGGGCATAGACTATAAGTTCCTTGAGGGTAGGGATTGCCTTTGCCTCCTTTAGTATCTCTAATGTTTAGCACACTACATGACAAGTAGTAGGTGCTTTTATTTTATTTTATTTTTTTATGTAGATAGAATTTTTAATTATTTTCTGACATTTTGCAATTGATATTCTCTTTCTCTCTCCTCCCCTAGAAGGCAGGTAATATGATATAGTTTATACATATATTATCATACAATATGTATTTCTATGTTCAGCATGTTGTGAAAGAAGGCACATACTGCTTTACATTAGAGAAAAAAATTCATGGAAGAAATAAAGTGAAAAATGGTAGGTTTCAATTTGCATTCAGACTCCATCTGTGACTTCTATGGAGGAGAGTAGTGTTTTTCATTATGAGTCTCTTGGAGTTGTCTTGGATCTTTGCACTGCTGATAATTGTCAAGTCATTCACAGTCAATTTGATGTTATTGTGTAGAATGTTTCCCTGGTTCTGTTCACTTTCCTTTGCATCACTTCATATGATTTTTCCAGGTTTTTTATCATCATGTTTGCCATTTCTTCTGACAAAATAGTATTCCATTACAATCGTATACCACAACTTGTTCAGCCATTCCCCAATTGATGGACAACCCTTTAGTTTCCAGTTCTTTGCCACCATGATAAATGTTTATTGACTGGTTGATAAATAGAGAAAAAAGTCTGGCTGGATAAAGAATTCCAACTGGAGGATAGTAGAAGATCCTATTTCATTTGGCAATGTGGAGGACCTCAAATGCTAGGTAGAGCTATTTGGGGCAATTAAGAAAGTCATTTTGGGTAAGTTGAGTAACGCTCTTTGGCTTCAATTACCTAAGCTGTTTCAGCTGAATTAATTGGATAATTGAATGGACTCTTCACAATATTTGGGCTAAAAGAGTCTTGCCTTGTGAAATTAATTAGAAGGTATGAGAACTGGTCTTGATTACAATGTCACCTATCCTACTTTCTACAATTTCTAATTCCTAAATAAAACTTGTTCAGTTAGTATATCTAGCATGAATCCAGAAGTTATATTTTTTTTCCTTCTACTAAAAATGTCTAACATTTCAATAACATTACAGCATATCAGAATTGGCTGATCTTTTAGACCACATGCTAAGCTGAAAATTGGTTATGAATGAGGAAATGGCATTGATTTTTGCTATTTTTAGGTAATAATTGGTGGAGTTGTATCAGAGTTAACAGTTTTCAAGGATTAAAATTTTCATTTGGCATTTTGGTTTGTCAGTTAAATTAAATTGTTAAAGCCCTTGAACAAAAAGCAAATGCAATAAGTTCAAATTGATATGTCTTACATGGATAGTAGAGATTGGAATAAAATGGCTTCTAACTGCTTCCAGTTTTATAATTCTTTAATTTTATTACCATTTTGGCTTTGCCAATGAAAGTAATGTAATTTATTCCTTTAACATAAAAGAATCAGCTCTTAAGGGCATACATTTTTCAGACTGGGCCATAGGCAAGCGATAAACTTGAATCACCTAGACATCTGATAGAAGTGTCACTCTATAAAAGAAGTATCTAGGTAGCTCCTCACTGGGTATGCTGAAAATTTTGTCTTTTGAAAGGAAGAGATAGAATCAGAGAAACAGCTACATGAGTCAGTCAGTAAAAATGTCTAAAGTAAAAAACTAAAGAGCTATTGAGTTTTACATAGTCATAGAATATTCTCCTTTTCTTCCAGCCAAATGATCTATGATTATCCCACCATAACCCACTGTCTGACAGTTCCTGGAAGTGCCAGTAAGATTTATATCATCACAAAAAGCAAGAACAAGCAACATGGTGACAATTCTGTTAAGTAGTAGTTGTTAAGGAAACTTATTTTTATATTGATATGGATAGCCCAGACATGGCTAAGTGGGAATTAAACCCCCAAATAAGATGGGGATAAAGAAGGCTGCTCTCTTGGCTGTTAAGAACATAGTAGGTAAGGAAAAAGAAAAGTAAATATCGTTGGCTTCTGCCTGAAACTTTAGGTGGGGTGATGAAGTCATCAGTCAGGACATTGGGGTTCTAATGTCGACATTCTAGAAATGAAAACATTTGAACCTCTAGGGGATGATATCCTAATCTAAGTGGCAAAACCTCTAGTGAGACTGTTATCAAGACAGAAGGGGATGAATCTATCAAGTTGAAACTTATTAAATATAAGTGCCCAGTGCTGTAATAGGTTAAAAATAATGAATAATATAAATATATGTTGGAAAAACCTAGATAATTTATATAAAAAAAGATGGGAATTAATTGCTAGCTCTGCAGGAGTAAATATTGAAGTGTTGTAAAAAATTCCAGTTTGGTCTAGAGTGTTTTTATAAAAGTATAGTCCCTAGAATAGGGGAGATAAAAAAGCTTATTTTATTCTGTGCTGTTCAGACCACAATCTGAGCATTGTGTTTAGTTTAAGACTGGTTTCCATATTCATATTTACAAAGAGGAAATATGAACACATGATTCTCCTGCTCAAGAACATATGGTGGTTCCCTATTTCCCTTAGTGTAATTGTTGTTCAGTCATGTTTAATTCTTCATGACCCCATTTGGGGTTTTCTTGGCAAAGATACTGGAGTGGTTGGCCATTTCCTTCTCCAGCTCATTTTACAGATGAGTAACTTAAGCAAACAGGGTTCAGTGTTTTGGCCCAGGGTAAGATAGCTAGTAAGTGCTTGATGCCAGATTTGAACTTATACAGATAAGTCTTCCTGGCTTTAGGAGCACAATTTTACCCACTGCACCATCTAGTTGCCCATTTAGTGTAAAATACAAACTTTTATTTAGCCCTTCACCATCTGTCTCCAACCTATTTTTTCAAGCTTTATTTCCCACTGCACTTCCATGCCTGATGTTTCATTTAAATAACCTATTTGGTTGATGTTCCTCATGTAAATGTTTCATTTTGTGTCTACAAACTTTTGCATAGGCATTCACTAGTGCCTGAAAAGTTCTTTCTCCTCATTTCCTATTTTTTTTCTCCATTCAAGGCTCAGCTGAAGAGCTGCTCTTTCTAGGAGACATTTCCTATATGTCTCTCTCCAATATCTGTATATATATTGTTTCCTCCAGTTTTCAGGCAACTTGCATTTATTAATTGACTGTAGAACGTAAGCTTCTTGATAATAGGCATTTTCCTCATGATGTATCCTCAGCACTTAGCATATAGTACACGGCGTAGAGCAGTGATGGCGAATCTTTTAGAGACCGAGTGCCCAAACTGCAACCCTCATGCTGCATGTGAGGCTCCTCCTTACACCAGAGAGGAGAGGGAGGAAGCACTCCCATTGGGCTGCTGGACAGAGGGGTTCAGTGATGTGAGAAATGTTCTCAGGCATGGTGGAGAGGGGGAAGGGAAGAACCCCTCTGGCATGTGTGCCATACATTTGCCAACACGAGTATAGAGTACAGATACTTCATGAATGCTTAGTGAGTTGGGCAACCTTGACAACATGCTTTACCTCTAGAAGATGACACTCAAGGGTGTTTAGGGCATTCAAAACCATATTGCAAACAATGAAATTTTAGAACCAGGAGGAACTGTTAGAGCTCATTAAACACCTTCATTTTGTAAATGAGAAAACTAAAGTCCAGAGAAATTAAATTTTGCCCACATTCGTGAAACCAGTTGCTGGCATAGCAGGTACCAGAACCCATGTATCCTGATTCTAGTTTGGTGTTTTCTATATTACATTGTGCAAATTCCTTTAATTAATGGGCAGAGAAAAAATGCTTTCTTTCACAGCCTCACAGACTGTTTCCCTTCATCTACAGACATGTATACTGTTCTTCTTTCATCTGGTCAGTCACCTCAAAATATAGAGGACTCATTGCAGGACCATAGCCAGCCACTCCTGAAAAATCACTTAAAATAAATTGCCTTGTAAATAGCAGGCAATTAGTAAATGTGTGTTGAACTATATTGAATGTCCTTCCACTAGTGAGTTGGTAGCATTGTCTTTGGTAACGCAGGTAGATAATTCCTTTATTATAAAATTACATGAAAGAAGATCAAGATATCCCTATCTTTTAAATATACTATCATAGTTATAATATGGATGGGTCAAGCAAAGTTTTAGCCTTCAAAATTTATATTTTAATTGTTTTTAATGTGACAAGTTGAAAGTTTTAAATGAGAAAATAAAATGTGCAGAAACAGTTCAAATGCATTATTCCAAAACCTTGGCACCTTCTAGAGTTTTTCTTTCCACAACATGATTTTTATGCTGTTTTTGTAAAGTGAGAGAAGTTAAAATTGTTTGTGTAGAGGAAAAGAGCATCACAATAGGAAGCTATTTCTAGTTGTAGTCATGGTAACAACAATGAAATAATTTCTACTCAGACAAAATGAGAAGGGTGACTTATAATCACTTGGGAATAATCAGTCTGCAAAACTGATTAACTGTTTGAATGGAGGATTATCCTAGAAAAGAGGGTTATTTTAACATTAACTATATGCTTCAAAATGAGTCTGCTTTTTATTTTCCTCTTCTCTTGATTTTGATTTGCATTTTTGTTTATATAAGTCAATAGACAGAATAGAACATGGTAGGAATCAAACCAATCAGCACCCCATTGGGAAATTTCTGTCTGGAAAATATCTTTTAGAATGGCAGAAAGGAAACTTTTAAATCAAAAATGGAAAACGGAGAAAAACACAAATGCCCCCAGGTAGTGAAGTATTGAGCTCGTGGCTAAAATATTTGTTTGCTTTTGGAAATATTCAAATAGAGTATGTTTTTTCCAAATATTTGTATTTATGATAAGAATCATGAGGTTGACCAAAATTTTTATATGATTTATCCTATTCTATTCTGTAAGTGTTTTAAAATTTTCTTTATTTTTTATGAAAGTATCATATCCCCTCATTCAACTATTCACCAAATATCTTCTTAACACTTGCTGTGTGTCTAGCAATGTTCAAGGTGATGTTGAGGGTTGAAAAGAATAAGATACAGCTCCTCTCCTCAGAAAACTTACATTCCACTTGGATAGGGAAAGACATGACATAATTAATAATAATAACAATGATACTATAATATATTATAT
>NW_025365549.1:0-5179 GCF_016433145.1 Gracilinanus agilis | reverse complement strand
CATGTCTCTTACCCATTTATCAATTGGGGAATGGCTTGATTTTTTATTCAATTGATTTAACTCCTTGTATATTTGAGTAATTAGACCCCTGTCAGAGTTTTTTGATATAAAGATCTTTTCCCAATTCATTGTTTCCCTTCTTATTTTGGCTACATTGTTTTTATTTGTACAAAAGGTTTTTAATTTAATATAATCAAAACCATTTAATTTACATTTTGTAATTTTCTCTAACTCTTCCTTGGTTTTAAAATCTTTCCTTTCCCAGAGATCTGACAAGTATACTATTCTGTGTTCACCTAACTTATTTACAGTTTCCCTCTTTATATTCAAGTCATTCACCCATTCTGAATTTATCTTGGTGTAGGGCCTGAGATGTTGATCTAAACCTAATCTCTCCCATATTGTTTTCCAAATTTCCCAGCAGTTTTTGTCAAGTAGTGGATTCATGTCCCAGAAGTTGTGCTCTTTGGGTTTATCATATACTGTCTTGCTGATGTCATTTACCCCAAGTCTATTCCACTGATCCTCCCTTCTGTCTCTTAGCCAGTTTTGATGACTGCGGCTTTATAGTATAGTTTAATATCTGGTACTGCTAGGCCCCCTTCCTTCACAATTTTTTTCATTATTTCCCTTGATATTCTTGATCTTTTGTTATTCCAAATGAACTTTGTTATAGTTTTTCCTAATTCAGTAAAGAAGTTTTTTGGTAGTTTGATAGGTATGGCACTAAATAGGTAAATTAATTTGGGTAGAATGGTCATTTTTATTATGTTAGCTCGTCCTACCCATGAGCAATCAATGTTTTTCCAATTGTTTAGATCTAGTTTTAATGGTTTGGAAAGTGTTTTGTAGTTGTTTTCGTATAATTTCTGTGTTTGTTTTGGTAGATAGATTCCCAAGTATTTTATATTGTCTAGGATGATTTTAAATGGTGTTTCTCTTTCTACCTCTTGCTGCTGTGATGTGTTGGAAATATATTGAAATGTTGATGGTTTATGTGCATTTATTTTTTATCCTGCAACTTTGCTAAAGTTGTTGATTATTTCTACAAGCTTCTTAGTTGATTCTCTAGGATTTTTTAAGTAGACCATCATATCATCTGCAAACAGTCTCAGGGCGCTGCTTCCAGGGCCATGATCCTGTCTGCACAGGGTCCCCCCTAGAGGTCCAAGCCTGCACTCAAGATCCTTGTTTGTGCTTATGGCAATGCCTTTACCGGAGCCTGTGCTCAAGGTAAGTGTTCAAAGTCCACAAGCGTTTTTTAGCCTCTTGGGGTCCTAAGTCTTGCTGCTTTCAGGAACAGGCCCTGGAGCTGCCAAAGACTTAATGGATGCCCCAAACTTGCTTTAACTCTTGTGTCCTCGCCTTGGCACTGTAGGTGGTATGGGGCTGGGGGAGGGGTTTCCTCAGCTCGTGCTTTAGTGAGAGCTGTTTCACCATTTTATATAGTGGAAATGCCCTGATTCCATTTACCTTCAATGCTGCACCCTGTTGTGGGGTCCCTTCGTTCATCTGGATTTGTTTTTATGTCCCCTTGAGGAGTCCTTTATGCTTCGGTTAGGAGAGGTTGAGCAGCTACTTTTTACTCTGCCGCCATCTTAACCTGGAACAATAAATATATATTTTAAAAAGAAAAGGAAATGTGTTTGTATTGGGTGGGAGATAATTTTCCCAGCTCAAATATGATAACAATATAAGAGAGAATCTTTTCTATTTATTTTGATATTCAAATTATAAATTAGTTTAACTTCTTTATTAAGTTAACTATACTTAGTTAAGTATTATTAAACTCTTCCATGCATGTAGGTTATGCCAGTTTCCCTATATTCTGGTCTACTAGAATAAGCAATGGTGTTAAAGTAAATGTATATGGATTTTAGCCCTTAATCTATCACTAAGGGTTAGAGTCTTAGAAGAATGTGAAAAGACTGAAACAGTAACATAAGGGACACGGCCACCAAAATGATAAAGGCCATATGATACAAGAATCAGTAGAAAGGATTAGACATGTTAAATTTAAAAAGAAGACTTGTAGGTGGGAACAGGAAATTTTTCTGTATTCAAATATTGAAGGTTTTCAAGTGGAAGAGGAAATGTGGAAAAATTTTCTAGCGATGACCTGGAGCCGTGATAAGCAAACTTTTTAAAGAGGGGGCCAAAGGAAAGGAAATGCTCATCTGTCAGTCTGTTTCTAAGGCAACTCATTTGAAGTTTCATTGTATTGCATCCTACTTATTGTATTGGCCAGATTAGGAATAATGTCCCCAGAGGGATAGAACATTTAAGCCCCCTTATGCACCCCTACACCTCCGCATCTGGCCTGAAGGCTATAGTTTGCCCATCACTGACCTAGAACAATTAATAAATAGCCTGAAATCTTTAAGCAAAAACTAGATTGTCATTTTTTTTGAGAGGCTACCTTTTGAACTTTGAGGGCCTTTAAAATCCTGGGATTCAAAAATTTTATAATTGGCTGTGTTGATCAATTTGCTAAATCTGTGTGAGCTACAAAATAAGAATAAATTGACCTATAAAATAAAGGAGTTGAATGAAACGGTTTGTAAGGTCTCACTAATTAAAAAATCTGGGTCAAGATTTTTATAACACCAAGAGAAAGGACCATTCTTCCATTTCTTTTGAATAAATATTGGTGTAACTTATTTCTATATATAGTAAATATTCAATATATCTTAGATCAGTGATGGAGAACCTTTTGGAGACCATATTCCATGACCCCCTCCAAGAACATGCACTATACCCTGCCCCATGCCAAGTGTCAGGCATGCTCTGCCCCTCCTACCATTCGCAGGTGAGGGAAAGAAGCACTCCCATTAGGCTACGGGGCAGAGGGGGAGGTATGAAAAAAAATGTCATCAGCCCAGGGGAGAGAAGGAAAAGGGCAGATCCCTTTGAATGACGTTCGGATGGAAGAAGACATGGATGAAGAGGAGGATTCACGAATTAATGAACATTGTACTAAGACTGATAACTTATAAAAATGAACTGATAAAGACTTTGTTTTAAAAGGAATTTTCCGAAGAAGAGGATTAATCATGTAATTAATGGACAAAATTAATGGTTCAAAGGGAATTTGGGTAATGTAAATAGTATCACTACATACTCATATACACCCATCATTACATATGACTATTAAGAACTTCAGAGGAGAAAAGGAGAAAAGAGAAGATTTCTTCAGGAATACAATAAGAAGAAAGGAGATCTGAAATTTTGGCAGATATCCAACATCCACCAGTAACATGTTGCAACACAACATAACAAAATAACAAAATAATAAGACATATACACCAAACATAAACAGGTTAAGATAAATTGTCTTCCTTATAGGATAAAAAATGTATAAATACTAACAAAGTTAGAATTAGCTATAGGATAAGTAAGTACTAATAAAGGATAGTTAGTTACTAACACCAAATAGCTAGTTACTTAAATTTAATTAAACTAATATAGTAATAATATAGGAATAGTTTAGAATAGTTAGTGAGATAGGGAATAGTATCTAGAAATTAGATTAAAGGATAAGGTAAGATTAAGTACTAATGTACATTATGCTACAATACAACAAATTGTATTACATGAATAACAAAATGCATTACATGAAGAACATAAAACATACTACAGATCACATATCACAAAATAATGTAAATAGATATGTAAATAAGTGTAAATAGTGTGTATTATTATAAATTATATTATATTATATATGTAAAAGATATAATATGTATACTTGATATGTATATATTATATGTACATATATGTATAGCATACATTTATATATTGTATGTATTGTATGTATATATGTATATGTGTAAAATACTATAGAATTCTGTAAGTAATTAATTCAATATTAATTATGTTACAAACATTTCAATGAAATTTGCATAAGTTTAATGTTTTGTTGTAATTTTAATGTAAAAACTTATGCAATATTGTGTTAAATGTGTATTTTTAAATTTTTTTTTGCATTTTATTAGTTAATATCACTTTTCTGTATTAGTTATGAGAGTTGTGTTTAATGTTTTGCTTGAACTTTGTGTTTATATTTCAAGTTTGTTGTTTACTTTGTTAAAATTTTGCTTTGTTACTTGTTACTTTGTACTTTGAACTATGTAATTGTTCATTGTATATTTCCTTTACCTTTTCATGTTAAAACCCATAGAATTAGGTAGTGTTAGATAAGGTAAGATAGAGTAAGTGTAGGTTGTTATTTTGGGTTAGAATTTTAGTTTAGCTCATAGTGCACAAATACCAAAATATTGTGTGAAACACTATTTTGACTTTGTGCAAAGGAGTGAACTGTTATAGGTGGCTTGTAAGGTAGCAATGAAGTTAAGATAGGAAGAAGGTAGTCTAAAGCAAAACCTTGTCTGGGACCATAGAGATTCTAAGACAGAATGCAGAGAGAGGTTTGAGTGGAGAAAGAGGACCTGGCTGAGTTAACAGGAGTAACCCTGGAGGAGTATGGAGCTGTTATCCACCCAGCTATGCCTCTGCAGCCTGTGGATTTCGGGATTTGAAGAAGATAGGAATGAACATCGAGCAAGCAAGTCTAGGTTGAGTGAAAGTCACTATTCTGTTGGTGGACAATAAGCAGATAGTCTTTTACTCCCTAGAGCCTTATTGGATTTATTTGCTGAACAAGGATTTGGTTCCTGTGTTCTGTCTACATCTAAGGATCAGCTTGGACCAGTGGTATGAGAATCCCAATCTTCCAGTCTCTCTCCAGCCTCATTCAGAGCTGCCTGTCTTTTAGTGTAGTAAGGAAAGCCAGATGAACCTCTAACATTCTAAATGGCAGTTGACTCCTTCCCTAAGAGTTAGAAACTCCTTCACCCTCTTCCTTTTCCTAAACAAATTTTAAACTTGTTTTTGTAGATCTTCCTTTTTTTCTCCTCTAGACCCCAGAACCCTCATAGAGTAGTTGTTATCCCTGGCTAGTTTGGTATAGAAGTATAACTGCTAACAGTCAGTTACCCAGCTAACTGTATTTCTCCTTCACTACCTATTCCCCAAATCCCTGTGTGTTTATTTTTTATTATATATGTGTGTTTATTTTATTTAGTTTATCCATTCATTCCTTGTGGGGTTGGGTTATATACTCTATTGTGTTTATTCCCTGTCTGGCTCCAATCAACCTCTTATTTATTTCAGTATATATATA
>NW_025365548.1:0-3993 GCF_016433145.1 Gracilinanus agilis | reverse complement strand
ATAGATTTAAATTTAAATCCTGCCTCAGACATACATATATATATATAGATTTAAATTTAAATCTATTTATTTATTTATATATACATATATACATATATACATATATGTATGTCTGAGGCAGGATTTAAATTTAATTTTATGTGAGCATGGCTCTATCCACTGGACCACCCAATTACCTATTCCTGGAGAAGGGACTTAAAGGCCCCTGGTGCTGGCTAGCTATGATGTAGTATTTGCATTTATAAGGCTGTTACGTTGAAAAGGGATTTAACTAGTTCTCTGACCCCCTGGGAGTAGAGGGGTGGGATGGGACACTAGGAACAATGGATAGAAACTTCAGAGGCTGGTGATGTAGGCTTAACCCAAGGAAAACTCCCTAAAAATTAGAATTGTCCATAAAAATAAAAAAGAAACGGGGCTTCTTCCAGAGGTTTACTTGGTTCCTCTCCCTCCTTCCACCCCCAGAAGTCTTCAAGTAAAGGCTGGATGACTATTTGCTGGATATGTTACCAATTTTTCAGGGCTGGATCAGCTGAGATGATTAATGATTTTCCTCTCCATCCGGATAGTCTTTGTGGGCAGGGAGTTCTAAGCCCTTCCAACTCTCCACGCCCACAACTTTCTAGTCTTGCACCTTACTCTGCACTATCCCTTTCCCCCCATCTCCACCTATTCTTCACACAGGACCCTCCATCTTCAAACTTAAGGCATATTTTTTTCTCTGTCGCTCATGTCTGGAATGCTCTCCCTTCCCATCTCTCCATCCTAACTTCCTTTAAAACCCATTTCAAGGAGCAGGTAGGTAGCTTAGTGGATTGAGAGCCAGATCCTAGGTTCAAATGTGACCTTAGACGTGTGTATGTCCTTGGGCAAGTCACTTAACTCCCATTGCCCAGCCCTTACCACTCTTATGCCTTGGAACCAATGCACTATAGCTGTTTTCTGCTTTTGGGAGCAGTTTCTCATTGGGGCAAGGGGAAGGGTAGGGGACTAGAATTGGCTTAAGCAGGGAGGGAGAAAGAAACCTGGGCTGAGAAATGTGTTCACTTTGGAATATTCTATTTAACAACTAGTACATATGCATTTTGGTAAAGGACTTGATTTTTCTACCATAAGTGATACCAATAAAATTTGTTATTTACAAAAAAAGTTGATTTTAAGGTGAAAGTTTTAAAAAAAAAAAGGTTAAAATTTCATCTTCTACAGTGAACTTCTTCTTGACCCTTCTTCATTTTCGTGCCTTCTCTCAGGTGATTATTTCCAGTTAATCCCATGTGTATCTTTTTTTTTTTCTACAAAGTTGTTTCCATTAAATTGTGAGCTTCCTAAGGGCAGGGACTGCTTTTTATACTCCTTTGTAGCCCCAGACCTTAGCACAATCACTGACACATAGTAGGTACTTTATAAATGTTTATTGACTGGCTGACTGACTACAGGATAGAGGGCTTCGAAGGACAGGAAAGGGCAGGGAAAAGAAGAGGAAGCTGAGCTTTCCAGAGCTCCTCCAGAAGGCCAGAGATAGACTCCCCTGATTTCCCAATTTGACAGGTGTCTGGCTGGCACTGGCTTTGGAACTTAGAGGATCTGGGCTTGAATCCCAGTTCTGTTCTCTGCTCTTTGAATGACATTGAACAAATCCCTTCCATTCCCCGGACCTCAGTTTCTTTATCGATATAATGAAAGGACTGGACTAGATGCCCTCCTCCAAGGTCCTTTCTGGGTCTGAATCTTAAGATCCTACCCACAGATGCTCCCTTTCTCTTATGGTCTAGAAAGAAGCCTGTGCTAGAAATTCTGACTTTCCTCCTATGTTGATTTATTCGTCCACAGCACCCCCTGCTGGACAATTCCTATAACCTTAGACCATCAGAACTGAAAAATATCTCCTCTAGCTATTGTGGTACAGAATATAGACTTATAACTGAGTGGCTCTTTCTTCTGGTCCTTCTGGGTCACCTTGGACAGACCCCTTCTCTCCGAGCCTTTAGCTGTACAGGAACGGGCAGTAAGGGGAAGGATGGGGTAGCTGGGTTAGATGATGCCCTTGTCATCGGCTCTTGGTCAGACTCCTTCTAGAGCAGTGATGGTGAACCTTTTAGAGACCGAGTGCCCAGTCTGCACCCTCACGCCAAATGTGAGACACCCCCCTTTACCCCAGACAGGGGAGGGAGGAAGCGCTCCCATCGGACTGCTGGGCAGAGGGATGGGTGATGTGAGAAATGTCCTCAGACACGGTGGAGAGAGGAAAGGGAGCAGCCCTCTCCAGCACACACATGCCATAGGGGCACCAACATGGATCTAGAGTATTGCATGCATTTCCTTTTCTTTTTCTATTTTTTTGACTTTTACCTTCCATCTTAGAATCAATACTGTGTATTGGTTCTAAGGCTGAAAAGAGGCAATGGGGTTAAGTGACTTGCTCAAGGTCACCTAGCTAGGAAGTATCTGAGGTCAGATTTGAACCCAGGACCTCCCAACACTCCATCCACTGAGCCACTCAGCTGCACTCCCTCCCCACCAGATATGATCCAGACTTTGATAATTCCATATACCTCACAATGTTATGCTTAAAAGCCTATATAAATTCCAGTTCTTCAGGCTAAACACTCCATAGTTCCTTGGACCAATCCTTGAGCATCATGTTTTCACAAGGATACTGAGGGAACTAAAGCGACCCAAGGAGGAGGGCAGTCACACTGGGAACAAACCTGGGGACCAAGAAATACACAGCTGATATACAACCGGAGCTGTTGGGTCTGGAGAGAAGAAAACTTAGATGAAGCGGTGGGTGGGTCCATAAGCATCATCTTCAATATTTAAAGGTCTGTTTTAGGAAGAAAAGAAGGATTAGAGCTGACCCCCAGAGGGCAAAAGGGAGTCGATAAATATTTATTTTTTTAATTGAAATTTTTTATTTAATTAATTGATTTAGAATATTTTCCCATGGTTACATGATTCATGTTCTTTCCCTCCCCTCCTTCCAACACCCCCCTACCCCCCGTAGTCAACAAGCAATTCCATTGGGTTTTACATGTGTCATCAAGAAATATTTATTAAGCACTTACTATGTGCTAGGTGCTGGGGCTGCAAAGAAACACAAGAGACAGCCCCTGCCCTAGTGGAGCTCACAATCTAATGGTGGAGACAACATGTAAATAACTACGTACACACGGGTGACATACAGCCCACCTAGGAATCAGCATTAAGAAAATGAGAAGGAAAAAGAGGAAGCTACAGAGAGGAAGCCAGACTTGTTCCAACCATCCAAAGTGGTATGATGGTCCTCCATCAGGAGGCGGTGAGATCCTCATCACTAGAGGTCTTTAATTAGAAGCTGGAGATCCTGTTTTAGGATTGATCAATATTCTTGTTCAAGTATGGGTTGGGCTAGTTATCCAGCTGAGATCTCTTCTAATTGAGATTCTGTGGTTCTGTCCTGTCCCCCTCCCCTTTTTTTTTTGCTCTGACATTCTGTTATTGGGAAAATAGAAGGAATATAGATGAAAGTACTTTGTGGTCATAAAAATCGAATTACATGTAAATTGTTTTCATCATTGTAATAAGACCCTCTCACCCGTCCTTTTCCTCTGTCTATATCTGTAAAGGAGGGAGAGAAAGAGAGAGAGCTCAGTGTTTAGTGACCTGATCTAAACCTGAATAAGGTAGATACTGGTGGTGGGAAATGAGGAGGCTGGAGATGGATGGGCTGACCTTTGATCTCCTGGCACTGGATCTCCAGTATTGGGCAGGGTAGAAACAAAGGCTTCTTTCTGGAAAGTCAACCTGAGGAAATGCCCCCATATGCATACTCAGACCCCATTCTTAAGGCACACCCAAAAACCGTACACAACTTACACATAATCTACGGATCATTATTCACTCACTCACAGGCAGCAGCATTTTGTCACTACTAGCATGACATTTACATTATCACATACTGCGTTTGTAATTCATGACTCAGTTTACACCAGGACATTTATATTTGTTATATAC
>NW_025365547.1:0-7961 GCF_016433145.1 Gracilinanus agilis | reverse complement strand
ATTTTATATTTAAAAAATATATATTAACATATAGTAAAATTTATATTTAAAAGTTATGGAATATCATTCTGCCATTATAGTCAAATTAAAATTGTTTGTGCATTAAAAAAAAGAGTTCCTTAGAAACAGAATTGATCAACTGGAAAAAAAAAGGTAAAAAAATCCCATGATGAAAAGAATTCCATGAAAAGTAAAATTGACCAAATGGAAAAGGAGGTTCAAAAGGTCATGGAAGAAAATCATTCTTTAAAAATTAGTATTGAGCAAATAGAAGCTAATGACTTCAGGAGACATCAAGAAACAATAAAACAAAATAAAAATAATGAAAAAAATGGAAGAAAATATGAAATATCTCATTGAAAAAAAAACTGACCTGTAAAATAGATCCAAGAAAGACAATCTAATCTGGACTACCTGAAAGTCATGATTTAAAAAAAAGAAGTCTAGACATCATATTACAAGAAATTATCAAAGGAAACTACCCTGATATTCTGGAATAAGAGGTAAAAGAGAACTGGAAAAAATCCAGAGATTACATACTGCAACAAGTCCCCATATGGCATATCCCAGGAATATTATGACCAAAACGGGCCAAGGATACTGCAAGCAGCCAGAAAGAAATAATTCAAATATCAGTCAACAGTCAAGATTGCACAGGACTTAGTAGCTTTAATATTAAAAGATCCGAAGTCTTGGAATATGATACTCTGGAAGGCAAAGGAAGTAGTTTTACAACCAAGAATCACCTACTCATCAAAACTGACTATATTCTTTCAAGGGGGAAATATGATCATATGATAAAATAGAAGATATCCAAGTATTCCTGATGAAAAGACCAGGCCTAAACAGAAAATATGATATTAAAATACAAGATTTAAGAGAAACATAAAAAGGTAAATAAAAAGAGAATATTTAAGGAATTCAATAAGGTCAAATTGTTTATATTCCTACATAGAAAGATGATATTTGTAACTCTTAAAATTTTTATCATTATCAAAAGAGAAGTATACATAGATAGGGGGTGTGGGACTAAGCTGTTTAGGATGACATACCAAAAAATCAAGGGATGAAAAAGAGGGTTGCACTGAGAGAAAAGGGAAGGGAGAGGTAAAATTGGGTAAATTATGTCACCTAAAGAAGCACAGGGGAAAAAAAACTATTATACTATAGGGAAGATGAGGGTCATGATGGACAATACTTAAACCTTACTCTCAGAGGAATTGGCTAAGAGAGGGAATAACAGCCAGATCCACTGGGGTATAGAATCCTATCTTACCCTACAGAGAAGTAGAGGGGGAATAAAAAAGGAAGTGTTGGGAAGGGGAGTCATATAAGGGAAGAGGAATGGGAAGGGTGATTAAAAACAAAACACTTATATGGAGGGACAAAGTGAAAATAGAAAGTGCAGGATTAAAAGAAGAAAACAAGATAGAGGAGAATATACAGATGGTAATCATAACTGTGAATATAAATGGAATGAACTCACTTACAAAATAGAAGCAGATAGCAGAGTGGATTAAAAACCAGAATCCTACAATATGTTGTTTACAAGAAACACATTTGAGGCAGAGTAAAGATATAGGGGCTGGAACAGAATCTATTGGACTTCAATTGAGATTTTTAAAAAAAAGCAGAAGTAGCAATCATGATCTCAGACTAAAGCAAAAATAGATCTGATTAAAAGAGATAAGGAAGGTAATTACATAATGATTAAAGATAGTATAGACAATAAGGTAATATCAGTACTTATCATATATGCACCAAATGGTATAGTCTTCAAATTTTTAAAGGAGAAACTAAATGAGCTTAAGGAGGAAATAGACAATAAAACGATTCCAATGGGGGACCTCAACTATCCCTTTGAAGAACTAGATAAATCTAACCAAAAAATAAACAAGAAAGAGTAAAGAAGTGAATGAAATTTTAGAAAAGTTAGATTTAAGAGATCTCTGGAGAAAAATAAATTGGGGATAAAAAGAATGCCTTCTTTTCAGCAGCATGTGGTACACACACACAAATTGACCAAGTACTAAGGCATAAAAACTTCACAACCAAATACAGAAAAGCAGAAATAATAAATACAACCTTTTCAGAGCATAATGCAATAAAATTATAATTAATAAGGGTTCGTGGAAAGACAAATTTAAAATTAATTATAAACTAAATAATCTATTTTTTCAAAAGGGGTGGGTCAAAGAACAAATTATAGAAACAATCAGTGATTTCATTAAAGGGAAGTCCTGAAGAGGGGTGAGTTTGAGGAGGACAGAGAATGAGTTCTGTTTTGGACATATTGAGTTTGAGACGACTCCAAGACATTTAATTAAGAATTTCCAAAGGACAATTTGTGATGCATGGTTTCAGCTCAAAGAGAAGATGAGGCCTGGATATATACCCTGGAGATCAACTGTGTTCAGATGCTAATTGGTTCCATGGGAGCTGATAAGATCACCAAGGGACAGAGCAGAGATACAGAAGAGAAGAGTGTATGGAAAGGGGCATGCACAGTTAGTGGGCATGACATAGATAAAATTACAGCAAAAAGAGACTGAGAAGGAGTGTTCAAATGAGTAGAATGAGAATCATGGGAGAGAAGTCACCAAAAACCTATAAAGAAAACAGTTATCAAGAAGAAGGTAGCGATCAACTGTGTTCAGAGCTACAAAGAAGTCAGAGAGGGTAATGAATGAGAAAAGGCCACTCATGGCATTTGGTCATTAAGAAATTGTTAGCAACTCTGGAGAGAGCAGTTTTAGTTACTGAGTTTAGAGACCAGATTGCTGAGGATTCAGGAGAAAGAAAAAAAAGAGAGAAAGTGTCTAGTCTAGACAGTTTTCTCCAGAAATTTCACCTAGGAGAGCTAGAGGACAATAGCTAGCAGGGATGTTAGAATCTAGGGAGGGTTTGTTTTTTAATTTTTTTGTTTTGTTATTCTGGATTTTACCAACATCAACAAACCTGAGCACTCTCTAAATAGAGCAGAAAAGAAGGTTTGTGTAGGAAACCTTGAATGTTTATTGGACACAACTTGCCTTTTTCAAAAGAACATAATAAATTGAAGCTGTTACTTTCAGAGCTATCTTCCTTGTCTGTGTCTCCCTCTGAACCTTCCATTTTTAGCATCACTATAACTAGTCAATCCCACCCCAACCCCACTTAAAAATCTACTCTTGAAATAAAAAGACATAGTCAAGCAAAATACATGCATATATAATTGCCATTCTCTCTCAAGGGTGATGGGAAAAGCTAAATTATATTATTACAAACAAACTCTCATCTCATCACTTAAGGAAAAACATGGTCTTTTCCCTACTCCAAGCATGTGCCCAAGAAATCATACTGAATAAGGTCTCACTGAGTTAGGTTTTCCTGATAGAATCCTTGGGGCTCCTCTACAGTTTCCAAGGAGATAGATAGATAATATAGATGCTAATGATATGCTCTTTACCAGTCCCTATTCCCTTTAATGGTCACTATCAGTCCCATCCTTCCCCATGTCTTTATCACCTCTTCTCAATCCTTACATTGTATCTTCTGGATCTCCTCTTTTGTTGTCATTATTTTTACAATCATTTTGTTATTCTGAACTGGGAAACATCATCAAATACAGACATGATCATTTTCATCTATACAAAGCAGAAAAATAGCATCATCCATGACTTTCTGTTTCCTACATCTGCCATTTTGTAAATTCATCATGTGGATTGCAAAGCTGTTCATTTTTCTATTTGTTTCAGAGCTTCCTTCTGTTCTTTTCTGGGCACATTTGTTTGTTTGTTTGTTTTTATAGCTGCAATGCCCCAATTCTCTTTCTCCTTAAGGAGTTCAAGATATTAACACTTTCCCCACTTTCCCTCCCAACCTGGAAGAGGGTAGGATTAAAATCCATTCTGGCCATTTCTAGCTCTGCCTAAAAGGCTAGCTTAGAGGGTGGGACTTTCTCCTCTAGACTCTCTCTGCCCTTATCCTAGAGGAGGGTCAAAGAAGAGGCTTAGCCAGAGCTTCCTGAATGTAATTTCACTTGAACACCAGAAGTCAAACACTGAAAATGGAAGTGTAGGATGTTTCAGTTCGAGGGGAAGGATAGAGTTGATCCAGTCATTACTAAGAGTAAAAATGAAATAAATATCAGCTCAGCCTATTTCTCTCGGTATTTTCTTTGACCAACAAGCCAACCTATAGCTTATATAAGCCTTAAGCCTGGCTTATATGTTCTGGGAAACATCAAACCTCCTCAGAATTGCCTCTTTGGCACACTCAACCAAGGGAGAAAGTCATATTTAGGCAAGACCAAGGTAAATGCACTTTTATCTGATTGAATCAAGCTTAACAAAAAGATGGCTGCCCCAGTGAGAAAAGAAACAATGGAAAGAGAAGACTCTTAGTTCTGAATCTCCGTCTGATTGCATTGGGTGGGATGAACAACAAGAAGAAAGGAGTGGCCCCTCAGCATTTGGCTTCACACTGGGTGGAGAAAAGGTCAGTGGGGGCAGGCTTGGATTCTAGTGTTAGTTGCTCTTTCCTTTGTCTGTGGTGGCCAACATCACTGGCTGTGTCACAGGGGCAGCCTTCATCCTTTTCCTCCAATTTCCTCGGATATTTCTCTTAAATACATCCTTTTCAGTTTCGTATGATTTTGCGGGCTGAGTGCAGAAGAACAAATCAAATAAAATCAAACGAAATTTCCCAGGGTGCTCTGACATCACTTACAAAATCTCAGACATTGTAAATGGCAGACCCAACATTCAGGTGCCAGGGCCCACTCTAGGCTTTAGCTGGTCTTCCCAATTTTGAACACTCCTTCTCCTGGGATGACTTCCTGCTATTCTACATCCACTCTGTACTTCCTGACTTGGGCACACATTTGATATCCTCTCCCTTCTCCCTCAGCAGACTGGAAGTTCCTTGAGGGCAGTCACAGCTTTGCTTCTGTCCTGCTAGTTAGAATTGTGTATAATTGCCAAAATGGCAGTAAATAATGGCAGAGGGGTTGCTCCTAGGGAAAGGCTGCTATGGAGGGCTCACTGTCTCTCTCTATCTAGTTTCCCACTAGAGTGTAAGTTCCTTGAGGGCAGAGACCATGTTTTTGCTTTCCTATGTATCCCCTGTGCTATAATTAGTAAGAGCTTACTTAAATGCTGGTGGACTTTTTTTTTAATAAGTTCTAATATTTCCTTTCAAGAAACTAAGGAAAGGTGAGCTTTTCTCCAAGTTGTTGGTGTAGAAAAGTTAAGAGCCCAAGTCTCCTTTCCCAGGGGGAGATCTGGGAAAGAAGGAAAGAAGGAAAGAAAGAAGGAAGGAAGGAAGGAAGGAAGGAAGGAAGGAAGGAAGGAAGGAAAGAAGAGAAAAAAGTTGGAAGGAAAGAAAGTTGGAAGGAAAGAAGGAAGGAAAGAAGGAAAGAAGGAAGAAAGGAAAGAAGGAAGGAAAGAAGAGAAAAAAGTTGGAAGGAAAGAAGAAAGGAAAGAGAAAGGAACAGAAGGGGAAAATAAAGAAAAGAAAAAGGGGGAAAAGGGCTTCTATGTGCCGGGGTACCATGCTAAGAACTTTACAAATATTATTTCACTTGATCTTCACAACAATCGTGGGATGTAGAGGCTGTTATAATTTTTACAGGAAACTGAGGCAAACAGAGATTTAGGGCTTGGTCAGGGTTATATAGCTAAAAAAGTGTTGAGGCTTTGGATCCAGATCTTCCTTACTATACTGTACAGCAATCTAGGGAGGAACTAGGTAGAAAAATGAATGCTGGGGGGCAGCTAGGTGGCTTAATGGATAGAGAGTCAGGCCTGGAATTGGGAGATCCTGGGTTTAAATCTGGCCTCTAACTCTTCCTATCTGGGTGACCCTGGGCAAGTCACTTAACACCAATTACCTAGGTCTTACCTCTCTTCTGCCTTGGAACCAATACTTAGTAAAGATTCTAAGACAGAAGTAAGGATTAAAGGATTAAAAAAGGTAAGGATTAAAAAAAAAAAAAAGACTGAGTGTTGGCAGCAGACCCGACAGCTGTCTTCAGGTCATTGAAAGTCTTGACTTATAGAAGAAAGATTTGACTTGCTTGAAAGCCCAAAATGGCAGCCTAGCCAGGAATATCCAATATCCACATTGTGGATTCAGGAACAGACCTAAGTTGTCATGGTGGTTTGGTTGTTTCAGTTGTCCAAGTCTTTGTGGCCTCATTTGAGGAGCTCTTGGCAAAGATACTAGAGAGGTCTACCATGTCATCTCTAAGAGATAACCCATCAGTAGATCCTTCTTTCCTCTATAATTAAATGCACAATTCTCTTTTGGGGGTTTCAAGCTTGTCCTGCCCTGGATCCAGCCTCCCTTCCTAGCTTTTGATTCCCCATTCAGGTATGACGTTCCAGGCAAAGCTATCTACTTATTGTTCCTCAGTCCTCTCCCCAGTCTCTGTACCTTGGCACAGCCCTGTCTCTCCTGCCTGCACTCTCCTCCCTCCTGGTCTCCTCTTCCAACCTCCAGCTTTCTTCGAGCTCCAAGGAAATTCCCCATCTTGGGAGGACTTTCCTAATGACTTTGCCCAGCAGCTGGTATCTCGTTTGCCCAGCACAAGCCCATAGGATTTCCAGTGAAAATACCGCACTGTGAGAGTGGAGTCTCTCCCAGGAAATGGAGCTCCTTGAGGACAGGGACTCTTAGTCTCTGGATCCCAGTGCCTATTATACTTTCCCACACATAAAAAGTACTCAATAAAAGTTTGAGGATTGATTTGTTGACCCTTCCAGGGTAGAACTAAGAAGGGATGGGTGACAGAGGATTCTGAGCACAACAGCACCCATATCAGCCAGCCAGGGGTGGCTTCTGCCTTCTCCCTCCTTCCTATACATGTGGGGTGGAGGGAGAGAAGAAATAACTCCAAATAGTAGAATCCCAAAGGGCCAGAGGCAGCATAGAACCTGGAAGGTGTGCCCAGGTGTGTTGGTCTTGATCCGTCAAGGCACCACGCAGCACATTCCCATTCCCTTCTCTTCCTGGTGCCTAGAACTTGCCCCAGTTGAAAGACTAGCTAGATCTCTAAGGGAGGGATTGTGCTAAGCTGGCTTGCTTCCTCTGCCTTGTACCCAAAATTCCCCATTTCCTATTTCCATGGCTTTGCACAGATTGTCCTCCATGCCTGGAATGTATCCTCTTGTCACCTCAGAGTCCCCAGTTCCCTTCAAAGCTCAGCTCAAGTGCCATCTCCTATAAGAGACCTTTCAAGATCTCCCCTGCTCTGGGGCAGCTGGGTAGCTCAGTGGATAGAGCCTGGAAATGGATTCAAATCTGGCCTCAAACACTTCCTGAGGACCCCTGGGCAAGTTACTTATCCCCAATTTCCTAGCCCTTATTGGTGGTGCTTCTGCCTTAGAACCTGTACCTAGTATCTGTTCTAAGATGGAAGGTAAGGGTTAAAAAAAAAAAAAAAAAAAAAAAAAAAAAAAAAAGATCTCCCCAGCTGTTAGCGTCTCTCCAGGGCCTCTCCACACCAAAAATTATTTTGCATGAAGTTTGTATTCTCTCATACACAGACTTGCTGTTTTTCCTATAGAATGTAAACTCCTTGAGGGTAGTGACTATTTCAGGTTTATTTCTCTGGTGCCTCAGGCCTTACTCAAGGATTGTTGATTGAATGATGGGTAAGTTGGGGCGACTCACCAGAAGTAAGCATTTGAAAAAGAGTCCAGTCTTTTGGGTACATTGGTAGACTTCCTCGTCTTCTCTCCTGAGGCAGCAATCACTTATACACTCAGCATGGCTACTGCAGGAGTCTCCATCTTCCTACAAGGACACATGAATTAAATTCTTCTCCCCTTTTAGACTCTTTGCCCCACCCCCTGCTCCTCCTCAACCTCCTCGTCCTCCTCTTCCTACTCATCCTCTTCCACGTCCTTGGTCTCGTAGTCCTCCTCCCCTCTCCCCTTCCTCCTCCTTGTAGGCCTCTTGATCCTCCTCCTCGTCCT
>NW_025365546.1:0-5158 GCF_016433145.1 Gracilinanus agilis | reverse complement strand
AAATCAAAAGATTATAGCAGAAAACCTGTCTCTAAAAACCAGAATTGGGCAAGTAGAAGGCAATGATCTTGCATGACAGCAAGAACTAATGAAACAAAGTCAAAAGAATTACAAAATAGAAGGAAACATGAAATATATAATTGAGAGAATGACAGATCAAGAAAACAGGTCTAGAGGAGACAATTTGAAAATCATTGGTCTTTCTGAAAAATCAAAAATTAATAGAAATATGGATACCATACTATAAGAAATTATCCAAGAAAACTGCCTTGATGTTCTTCAACAAGAGGGAAAAATAGACATTGAAAAGATCCAAAAATCACCCTCTACACTAAAGCCTCAAAAGTCAACCCCCAGGAATATAATTGCCAAATTCAAGAGTTTCCAAGTTAAGGAAAAAATATTATAAGAAGCCAGAAAGAGATAATTCAGATATCAAAGAACACCAATCAGGATTACACAGGATTTGGCAGTCTCCACACTAAAAGACAGCAAGGCATGGAATATGATATTCAAAAAGGCAAGAGATTTGATCTACAACCAAGGATCACCAACCCATCAAAACTGACTATATACTTCTAAGGGAAAGTATGGGCCTTCAACAAGATAGAAGATTTTCAAGTATTTGCATAGAAGAGACCAGAACTAAATAGAAAGTTTGATATCCAACCACAAAAAAAAAAAAAAAAAAACAAGAGAAACATGAAAAGGTAAATAAGAAAGAGAGGGGAAAGAAAGAAAACTCTTAAGTTTAAATTTGCTTCTTTAAGGACTTCAATAAAATCAAATTATGGAGAAATGTTATGTGTAATTCTCAAAAATTATATACATTATTAGAGTCATTAGAAGAATTATTCGTAGGTAGAAGTTGGAGTACTAACTGGTCTAAGATGACATGGAAAAAAAGGGGGGAGAATAGAAGATGGCACCAAGAGAAACTTAAAGGAATAAGAAAAATAGGATAATCTATGCCACACAAAATCAGCATGAGAAGTGGAGGGAATGAATGAGGAGAGGAAGAGAGCTTTAATAGGAAATACTCAAACTTTACTCACAGTGGAATTAATCCTGAGAGGGAAGAGTAGCTAAATCCATTGGGATATCAAATTCTATCTTACCCTAAGGAGAAAGTTGGAAAGGATAAAACAAGGGGGCAGAGGGGTGGGGAATTCAAAAAGGGAAGGGAAGAAAGGGGGGGAGGGAATACATTAGGCCTTAAAAATAATAATAAGGGAACAAAAAGGGAGGGGGTGGAAAAGGAAGTAAACTAAGGTAGGGGATAAGGGAGATTGATTTAAAAAATAACCACTGGTTTAAAAGGAAATAGCATAAGAAGAAGGAGCAGAACTAGGAGAGGATATCAAAATGTTGGGGAATACATAGCTGATAATTATAACTCTGAATGTGAATGGGATGAACTCACCCATAAAATGGAAGCAAATAGCTGAGTGGATTAGAAACCAAAATTCTACCACATGTTGTCTACAAGAAACACACATGAGACAGGCAGACATAAATAGAATGAAAATAAAATAAAAGGCTGGAGCAAAATCTTTTGGGCTTCTACTACGAAAAAGAAGGCAGGAGTTGCAATCCTGATTTCTGACAAAGGCAAAGTAAAAATAGATCTGGTTAAAAGAGATAGGGAAGGTAGTTACATCCTGATAAAAGGCAATATAAACAATGAAGAAATAGCAGTACTCAACATGTATGCACCAAATGGTATAGCATCTAAATTTCTAAAGGAGAAACTGGAAGAGCTCAAGGAGGAAATAAATAGTAAAATTATACTAGTAGGATATCTAAATCTTCCTCTATCAGATCTAGATAAATCAAAACAAAAAATAAATAAGAAAGAGATAAGAGAGATGAATTAAATCCTAGAAAAATTAGAGTTAATAGATTTTTGGAGAAAAATAAATAGGGGCAAAAAGGAATACATCTTCTTTTCAGCTTCACATGGTACATTCACAAAGATTGAACATGTACTAGGACATAGAAACATGGCAAACAAATGCAAAAGAGCAGAAATAATAATTGTAACCTTTTGCGGTCATAATGCAATAAAAATAATAATTAGTAAGTGTGCATGGATAGGCAAATCAAAAATTGATTGAAAATTAAATAATATGACTCTCCAAAATCAGTTAGTTAAAGAAGAAATCATAGAAACAATTAATAATTTCATTGAAGAGAATGACAATGATGAGACATCCTACCAAAATCTGTGGGGTGCAGCTAAAGCAGTACTCAGGAGGAAATTTCTATCCTTTAAGTGCATATATTAACAAACTAGGGAGGGCATAGATCAATGAACTGGGCATGTCAATCAAAAAACTAAAAAGCAAACAAATTAAAAATCTCCAGTTAAATATGAAATTAGATCATAAAAATTAAAGTAGAAATTAATAAAATTGAAAGTAAAAAGAACTATTTAATTAATAATTAAGACTAGAAGCTGGCAATTTAAAAAAACAAATAAAATTGACAAAGTACTAATCAATCTAATTTTTAAAAAAGGAAAGAAGAAAATCAAATTATGAGTATTAAAGATGAAAAGGGAGACCTCTCCTCTAATGAAGAGGAAATCAAAGGCAATCATTAAAAACTATTTCGCCCAATTATATGGCAATAAATATAGCAATCTAGGTGATATGGATGAATATTTACAAAAATATAAATTGCCTAAATTAACAGTAGAAGAAATAGAATACTTAAATAATACCATGTCAGAAAAAGAAATTGAACAAGCCATCAAAGAACTCCTAAGAAAAAATCCCCACGACCAGATGGATTCACAAATGAATTCTATCAAACCTTCAAAGAACAACTAATCCCAATACTATACAAACTATTTGACATAATAAGCAAAGAAGTTCTACCAAACTCTTTTTATGACACAAAAATGGTACTGAATCCAAAGCCAGATAGAACAAAAACAGAGAAAGAAAACTGCAGAGCAATCTTCTTAATGAACATAGATGCAAAAATCTTAAACAGAATAATAGCCAAAAAGACTCCATTAAGTGATCATGTGGGTTATCATTATGGTCAGGTGGCATTTATACTAGGAATGCAAGGATGGTTCAATATTAAGAAAACCATTCACATAATTGACCACATCAACAAGCAAACCAACAAAAACCACATGATTATTTCAATAGATGCTGAAAAAGCCTTTGACAAAATACAACATCCATTCCTACTGAAAACACTTGAAAATATAAGAATAGAAGGACCTTTCCTAAAAAAAATAAACAGTATATATCTAAAACCATCAACAAACATCATCTGCAATGGGGAAAAATTCCCAATAAGATCAAGAGTGAAAAAAGGATGCCCATTATCACCTCTATTATTTAACATTGTACTAGAAACACTAGCAGTAGCAATTAGAGAAGAAAAAGAAATTGAATGTATTGAAATAGGCAGTGAGGAGACCAAGCTATCACTCTTTGCAGATGATATGATCATGTACTTAAAAAATCTTAGAGAATCAACTAAAAAATTAGTGAAAATAATAAACAACTTTAGCAAAGTTGCAGGATACAAAATAAGCACACATAAACCATCAGCATTTCTATATATTTTCAACACACCACAGCAGCAAGAGTTAGAGAGAAAAGTTCCATTTAAAATCACCCTATACAATATAAAATACTTAGTAATCTATCTGCCAAGACAAACACAGTGATTATGCAAACACAACTATGAAATGCTTTCCACATAATTAAAACTAGATCTAAACAATTGGAAAAACATTCGTTGCTCATGGGTAGGAAAAGCTAACATAATAAAGATGACCATCCTACCCAAATTAATTTAAATAGTGCTATACCTATCAAACTACCAAAAAAAATTTTTTTACTGAATTAGAAAAAAAACTATAACAAATTTCATTTGGAAGACCAAAAGACCAAGCATATCAAGGGAAATAATGAAAAAAATATGAAGGAAAATGGCCTAGCGGTACCAGATTTTAAACTGTACTATAAAGCAGTAGTCATCAAAACAATGTGGTGCTGGTGAAAAGACAGATTGAAGGATCAGTGGAATAGAATTGGGGTACTTGATCTCAGCAAGACTGTCTATGATAAACCAAAGAACCCAACTTTTGGGACAAAAACACATTATTTGACAAAAATTGCTGGGAAAATTGGAAGACAATATGGGAGAGATTGTAAGTCTATATCAACATCTCACACCAAAGGGCTTTAAAAGACTATCTGCCTTTTCATCCATCCATAATACTGCTTGGTTTATACCCCAAAAAGATAATAAGGAAAAAGACTTGTACAAAAATATTTATAGCCAAGCTCTTTGTTGTGGTAAAAAATTCAAAAATGAGGGAATGTCCCTCAATTTGAAAGTGGCTGAAAAAATTGTGGTATTTGTTCATGACGGAATGCTATTGTACTCAAAGGAATAATGAACTGGAGGAATTCCATGTGAACTGGAATGACCTCCAGGAATTGATGCTGATTGAAAGGAGCAGATCTAGGAGAACATTGTACACGGAGACTGATATACTGTTATACAATTGAACATTGAACATAACGGACTTCTCTACTAGCAGCAATGCAAGGATCCAGAGCAATGCTGAGGGACTTAAGAGAAAGAAGACTAGCCACATTCAGAGGAAGAACTGAGGGAGTCGAAACACAGAAGAAAACAACTGCTTGAACATGTGGGCTGATAGGGGATATTATTGGGGATGTAGATGCTAAATGATAACTCTAGTCCAACTATCAATAATATGGAATTAGGTCTTAATCAATGATCTATGTAACAACCCAGTGCAATTGTGCATCTGCTATGGGAGGGTCGGGGGATTTGGAGGAGAGTGAAAAATCATGAAATATTTAATTATGGGAAAATATTCAAAATTTAAAAAAAATTAAGATTAAAATTTAATATAATTTAATTTAAAAAAAGAAGAGATTTATGTAAACTGATGCAGTGAAATGAGCAGAACCTGAAAAACTATAATATTAACTTTGTAAAAATTAGAAAATTTAAATATTTTATAAATGAAAAATTAAATGAGAAAAACAAGGACTCTAATGAGAAACAAGTTTGAAAATTTATCAATACATTCTGATCAATACATAAATCATCCATGATTCCAGTAAGTAAATGAGAGAATATATATGTTCTC
>NW_025365545.1:0-4273 GCF_016433145.1 Gracilinanus agilis | reverse complement strand
CCCTTTTTTTATCTCTCTGAGATACAGACATAGTAGTAGTATTACTGGATCAAAGGGTATGCATTGTTTTGTAGCTCTTTGGGCATAGTTCCAAATTGCCCTCCAGAATGGTTGGATGAGTACACAACTCCACCACCAATGCATTAGTGTCCCAATTTTGCCATATCCCCTCCCATCATTTATCACTTTCCTTTACTGTCCTATTGGCCCATCTAATGGTCATAATATGGTACCTCAGAGTTGTTTTAATTTGCATTTCTCTAATCAACAGTGATTTAGAACTTTTTTAATATGAGTATGGATAGCTTTGATTTCTTCATTTGAAAGTTGCTTGTTCATATACTTTGGCAATTTGTCAATTGTGGAATGACTTTTATTCATATATCTAAAAAGTTTTTAAGTTAAATTTGTGTCCTTCTAGTTTCTAGGAGCTCCTAATCTATCTGAATTTTGTCCTTCCCTTGTGCCTTTTTTATTCTTTCTCTGTGCTGCAATAGAGATAAAGTTTCCAGGTTACTGTATCTGAACTCAGTCTTCTATCTGATTTCAGTTATTCTGTCTGCGGAGAATGGATAATCATTTTTTCAACCTTATATGTTCATGCATATATTTAACTATGCATTCCTTCATCTCTATATATACATTAATTTAATTTAAAATTTTGTTTGTTTTTATATCTTTTGTAAATCTATTTATAAGGACATCATGTCATTTTTAAAAACTCTTATCTTCCAACTTCCAACTAATTATTGGTTGCAAAGCTAAAGAGTGGTAAATGTTAGCCAACTGGAGTTAAATGTCTTGTCCAGATTCACACAATTAAGAAATATCTGAGACCAGATTTGATCATAAGATCTTCCATCTCTAGACCTGGCTCTGTATCCATTGAGCCACCTTGTTGTCCCTTATCTCGTCATTTGACACAAGTCACTCTGTAACCCAAATACTGTGGTCAGACTTCTTGTTCCTTGTCCTTTCTACTATACTTTACTGTTCTGAATGCCATGTTATTCTAACTCCAATTTTATCTTTCACCCTCCACCTTTCCATCATGGCTTCTGGTTTTTCCATGGAGACCCATATAGCTTTCCTGGGGCGAGATGTACTCATGTGAAAGAAAACTGTTGCTTGGATGAGATAGTTTAGTATTATGTACATTTCTTTTCCATGTCAAGATCAATCCCAGTCTTACATTCCTATTTTTAAATGGCCAATCTAGATCTCTCCATCCCAACCATCTTGGGAATATAATTTAATAATTCTTTTGTATGTATGCTCTTTTCTCCCTCCTTTTCTTCCCCCTTTCCTGGAGCTGGCAAGTAAATTTTATCTGGTTTATATATGTCTCATCATTCCTGTTTCTATCTTCCATTACTATAATCCAACTTTTCAATAGTCTCCTCTTTTTTTGTGGGGTTGAAAAAATGGTCATCTAATCTCTGTTCACTTATGGGCTTGATGAGGGGTATCTTTTCATTTTGCCTCCATTTTTTGCCTAATATCTTCCCTCTTGAGTGATTTTTTATTGTGTTGTTCTTCCTGAAAAAAGATAATAAAGCATTAATAGAGGAATGTGGAATATAATCCATAGAATACTAATTTAGAATATAATTTTATTCCTTCTCCATGCTATCTTAGTATTTTAGCTTCTTATGTCCTTTTTGGTCTTTGGTAATTCTTCTTTATCTTTGTGACCTTCTAATTTCTTTAAAAAAATAATATTATATAAATATGTGATAATTGGTTACATTGATTATTCTTTTCTTGATAAGTATATTGTTTAACTTTTCATCCATTTCTCTTGTTTAGAGTTTTTAAAGTCAATAATGCTGTTCACATTTGGATTCTTTTGAAGCAATGCGTTCAGTGGGTTTCTTTTGTTGAAAGACCATATTTTTCATAGATTGTTAGGCCTCTAATTTGTAAGCTATGTTATATTGGGTTGCAATTAAAGATATTTTTATTTAAAATATTCAATGACATTTTTTCAATAATTTTATTCATGCCAGCTGGAAAATTCTGAGTTATGTAAATTGGCATTTTTTATAGATGGAAACTTTTGTACTTAATATTTGTAAAATATATTGTTTGAATTGAAAATTTGAAATTTAGCCACCTTGATGTTTTAAGCTTAGATTTTTAAGACTAAAATTTTGAGCATTTCATGCTTTTTTTTCTGAATTGAAACTTCTAGGCCATTTTCTTTTTATTATTTCCTATAATGCATTAATGATTCAGTTTTTGTTGTTGTTTAATTTGCTATGTTTTCCTGGAAAATCTTTGATCCTTTGGTCCTTTATAAATATCTCCTCTTTAATGTAAGAATTTTAGTGTAAGAATTTAAAAACTCATATGTTTGATTTAAGTTATCTTTTGAATCTCTTTTCACATTTTTTCTTCTATTTCTGCATTTTTTAGTTTAACTCTTTTTAGTACATTTATTTCTTGAGAGATTCCCCATTGTGAGTTGTTCCCTTTAGACTTCACTATTTTATTTATTTTTTCCTATGTTGAAAATTCTGATTTCCAGTCTAATTCTACACAAATAATATTTTCTTAATGTTATTTCTCTTTTAAACCATTCAGATTATTATTTGCTAGAGTTCATTCTTTTTTGAACTAAGACTGGATATTCTAAATTTCCTCACAATAGAGATGTAGATATGGGGGTATGACATGCTCAAGTCTTATATATGTGTCTAATATGCTAGCTTGGTTTTTCAGTCTCCTTTAACTTGTGTATCTGAGCTTCTAAGAATTTCCCTATATATTTCTAAATAAGCTATTGTCTTCCTTATGCTCATTGTTTCTTGAGTGTACCCTTTTCTTCACATAGCTAGGTAAAATCAGTATCTCTGTTTATCCCTTTATCAGAGATCTTCTCTGCAAAGCTATGAAAACTAGATTTTGAGTCAGAGGACCTAGGTTTGAATCACAGTCCACTTCTTTTGTGGCCTCATAATGCAATGCAGAAAGACATCAGTCAAACTACTATTTTCAAATATGATATGGATATTGGAGTTAATCTCAGAAGGAAATCACATCAAGAGGGACTAGGAAATGATTGTTACAAAAGATGAGATATTTAGAAGAGGCTTGAAGGAATTTATGGTATCCAGGAGGTACAGATAATTATAGAAATCATTCCAGAAATGGGAGTAATCAGTGAAAACACACAAAATCAGGAAATCAAGTGTCTTATTGAGAGGAAGCGTCAGTGTGACTGAATCACATAGTTAAAAGGAGTGAGTAAGGTGTAAAAAGATGAGAAAAGAAGAGGTTAGTTTATGAAAGGTTTGAAAAGCCAAACAGAAGTTTTTGTTCAATTTTGGAAGAAATAGAGTATCACTAGAATTTATTGAGGGAAGAACATGGGGGATAACCCATTTAAAGACATGAAGATGAAAGATTTAGTGTGTAGTGCATCAAATAGACTGGTATAGCTGACTCATAAAATATGTTTTGGCAACTAAATTATAAAAATACTGTAAAGGTTGGTGAGATTGTGGAGAGTTTTATGTGCTCAAAACAAGACTTTGTTTCTGAATCTGTATAACTTCAGAGTCACTACAGGAAAATCACTTTGGAAATTGGATGGAGGATATATTGGGGAAGGGAAGGACTTGAGTCAGCAAAATCAATTAGAAGGCTGTTACAATAGGAGCTTAACTCAAGTGGTGTTTCCCTAAGTGGAAAGAAGGAGAACTTTATGAAAGATGTGAGTTTAGAGATGATAAATTTGGTCATTAGATAGGATATGCGGAGTTGAAGAGAATGAGGAATCAAGAATAAGATCAAAGTTGCCAGCTGGGGTGATTGAAAGGATAGTGATACCGCCAACAGTAATGATGAAATTTGGAAGATAAGAGGGTATATGGAGAAAATAATGCGTTCTCTTTCATATATGCTGAATCCGAGATGCTAATGGGGCATCTAGTTTGAGATGTCCAAAAGGCAGGCAGTTGGTAATGTGACAAATTCAGGAGAAAGATTAGGATTGAATATATAGAACCAGAGAAAATTTGCATAGAGATAATAATTGAACATATGGGTGCTGATGAGACTACCAAGTGCTTTTAGTATAGAAGGAAAAGCGAAAGGTTCAAGATAGAGTGTTAAGGAGTTTCCACCATCAGGGGTTGTAACATGGATGAATTAATTTCCATAGGATTTTTTTATAGTCATTTACTTTTTTTTTAACATTTATTAATATTCATTTTTAACATGGTTACATGATTCATGCTCCTCCTTTCCCCTTCACCCTCCCCCCACT
>NW_025365544.1:0-4188 GCF_016433145.1 Gracilinanus agilis | reverse complement strand
TGATTGCATTGATAATAGCACTCTTAGCCCTTGTTTTCTTCTTAAGTACTCTCTAGGTCATATGGAAGTCAATGTGTGAGTCATTGATACCAACTGACACCATTACCAATGAGGATCAGTTGAGATGAATGATAAATATAAAACTCAAAGTTGTGCTGAGGATGTCATCAAGAGGTACAAATCAATTATCCTGGAAAGACAGTATGCTGCGTTCTTGGTAAAGTTGTTCAGGCATTTCCAGTTCTTCAGGACCACATTTGGAATTTTCTTGGCAAAGATACTGGAGTGGTTTGCCATTTCCTTCTCCAGCTCATTTTGTAGATGAGGAAACTGAGGCAAAGAGGATTAAGTGATTTGTCCAGGTTCATACAGCTAGTAATTGTCTGAGGCCAGACTGAACTCATAAAGATGAGTTCTCCTGACTCCAAGGCTGGTGTTCTGACCACTGTATCACCTAGCTTGCCTAGCATTCCATTCCTGATAAAGAGCAGGGCACAAAAGGTTACTCTGTTTGGCTGGGTAAATATCAAAGGATGGCAGTGAGGTCATCCTCAAGGACCCCAGGGTGCCTCTGGTATCTCAAGACCCTTAAGGACTGGTTTCTGTGTGATCTGAGAGAGAATCTGTATTTTAGCATCAGGAAGGATGAAGCCCAGAATAATGAGCCTCTGCTCATAACCCAAGCCAAGAACAACAAAAGAGAAGGTTAAAGATCTGATCAGAGGGAAAAGAACTAGGCAGATTCCTGCCGATGGGGCAGATGGTGTAATGCTAATCGACCATGGAATGAAAAAAATAATTCTTTAACTCCTACAACCTCTTTCTATCCAGGAGGTCTTGAAAGTCTTGAATAAACACCAGTGAAGTGGGGGGAACTCATTCCTAAGAGAGCTGAGGAGAGGGGGGCACCTACTTATCTGCTCTGAATGAGTTCCGTCTCCTGCCCAGGATTCTGAAAGAACTCTCAGAGATCTCCAAACCACTGTGGCCAGTCCCGGAGGAATCCTGGAGAATAGGAGAGATGCCAGAAGACTAGAGATGAGCAAATGTGTTGATTTTTCTCAAAACATTGGAGAGGAAGGTTGAAATAATAGAAACTTGATCTCAATCCTCAGTGGAATTCTAGGATGCATTACTAAAGAGATATACTATAAGCCTTTAGGATAATAGATTTAGAACCCAAATCATGTCAGAGGCCGTAGTTGGACTATCCCATTTTAAAGTGGGGAAGCTGAAAAAGGAAATTAAGTGACTGATCCAAGGCTACAAAGGCAAGATTTGAATTCAGGCTCTCAGACTCTAAGAATCCAAGAAAGGACTCCTTCTTTGTTGCTACCTCCTTTTTAAGAAAAAAAGTTGAGGTAGCTAGGTGGCACAGGGGATTAAAGTGCCAGCCCTAGAATGAGAAGGATCTGGGTTCAAATTTGACCTCAGACACTTCCTAACTGCATGAGCTTGGTCAAGTCACTTAAATCTGATTGCCTAGTTTTTGCCATCTCTGATTCTAAGACAGAAGAAAATGGTTTAAAAAAAAAAGAAAAAAGTTTAGGATATATTGGGGGGACAAAAAGACCTAAAATGTAACTTAGAAAGTATAGATTTAGAACTAGAAGCCCCCTTGGAAACTCCTGTTCATTTTCTAGATGAAGAATCTGGGACCTTAGAAAGATGAAGAGACTTGTCAGAAGAAACCAAGGTGAGATTAGAACTCAGGTCCCTGGCTTCCAAATCCAGGACTTTTTTTTCCTTTTAAAAATTTTATCTCATATTTATTGATATGTGTATTTGTTTTTACACGAAATTTGTTTTCAGATTATCTTGCCCCCTACCCCTACCCAGATTTGTAACAGAAATTTAATTAGGAAAAGGGAGAAAAAAACCAATTTATTGAAACTAAGAAACTCATCACTCCTATCTAACAATCCTAGAAGTCACAGGATGGCTGATTGAGAGTTGGAAGGGACATCATAGGTCATTTTATTAACCCCTTCATTTTATTTACATTTTTAAAATTTAGGTAACAAATTTCCACATAAATTTTCTGAAGTTATATGATCCAAATTGTCTCCTTCTCTTCTTCCCTCCCCACCTTCCAGAACTCACAAGCAATTCAATCTGCAGCTCCTTCATTTTAGACCCAGAGAAATTAAGTGACTTCCCTAAGAACACATGAGTAACAAGGAGGAGATACACGATTTGAACTCGGATACTCTGATTACAAGTCCAGAACTCTATCCACCACATAGTTTTTCTCCTCTGCAACCAACACTCTTTTCATTATACCACAAAATCTTTAAGAACTTTTTTTTAAAAAAAGATTGCATAACTTTCTTTTGGGAAAAAATTATAGGAAGAGGGCTACAGATACAAGATAAAAGAAATGGAATATTATTATATATGGTTAAAATCCCAGGAATTCCTTTTGTCATTCTTTGATTCCAGATGGAATTATTGCAGCATTCACCATGGCAATGTCCAAAAGGCAGAATGAAATAGAAAATGGAATGGACCAGGTTTCTGGAAATCCTTGAAGGAACCACCAGTTCCCAAACATTTTTCCTTTCCTTCTCCTCAGTCCTGCCTTTCACAGGCTGCCATGTTGTGCTCTACATTCCCCCCCCTCGTAATTGATTGATCATTCCTTTTGTCTTGTAAAGGCACAATAATATTTAGCAATGAGAAAATACGATAAATAGTTCCCTATTGGAAACACTTAAAGGGGACAAGGGAAATAATAGGGAATTGAAGCAGGATCATCAAACTAAAAGTCATTTCTTGTTGGTGAAGTCTCCTCTTGAAATGGATAATTCTACTTTGGAGTTTTGATAAATGGGGAAATGAGAAAACCACTCAAGTTTCATATCTGTGGTTTCTGAGGCTACTGGAATACCTTGCTAAAAAGGAGATTTAAAAAAATCCCTCAAATCTGAATTTCAGGAGGCAATTTTTGTAATGAAATACAATTTGCTTCCTATTTATTATTTTAAATCTTATTTTATTGATCCTTTATTACTGAATATATCCTTCTCCTTCCCTAGCCCAATGAGCTATCAGTGTAACAGAGAGAAATGAAAGGAACAAAAGCAAAACTACATATCAACCCTGTCTGGCATTATATGAAACATTCCATACCCCTAGGCCCCTATCTCTGCAAAGAGGAGAGGGAAGTGCCTTTTCTCAACTCTCAGCTGGCTCTGAGCTTGGTGATTATAATTACATAGTGTTCCACTGAATATTTTTTCCTTTTTTGTTTACATTGTTTTAGTCATTGGCTTCATTATTATTATTACTAAGAAAAATGTTAATTTCTTCTTTTAACTCAAACAACCTTTGAAGTATTTTGGCACAAGAAAGCTAGTGTGCTTTTCAAAAAATATAGAAAAGCCCTATGCTTTGCCCTCATATTTTCATGCAATTTTTCAAAAGGCCTTTCTTTTAATGGGATTAAAAATACAGTTGATTTCTCTTGTAATAATGTTAAAAGCCATAGTTGGCCACTCATTCTTGTTTCTCAGTACAAATGATTGTGAGATGTGTGTGTCCACATATTTTAACTAATGTTCTTTGACTTGTGTTTTTATCCTCAAATGGGTTGAGCTTTGTTAATGAAGAGTCCAATGTGATTCCCCCACATTCTCTCATTTTCACTTAAAAATCTTTTAATCATATTGGAATTTTCTTTTGGTGTGGCATTGCCATCAGGAGGTTTGCAAAGGAACCAATTTTTCCCAACATTGGTTTCAACAACACATTACATGTGTCACTTGCAATTCAGGATGAGATTTTAGTTTCTCAGTTAATTGATCACAAATGTTGTCAGTTACATGAGGAATTTCTTCTATGTTCTACTACGTCATCCAGAAGCGTTACCATTGTAATGGTTAGAATGGGTGGTCGCCAAAAATTGCAATTAACTCATAAGTCACAAGACTTCTAATAGATAAGATTTATTAGTAAGAAAAGAAAGAAGAGAGAAATAGAGAGAGGAGGTGAAGAATTTCCTAGCCTAATAATCTAGAGCCTAACAACTCAGTGTCTGTCTCCGAATCTCAGCCTCAGAAAATAACCCCAACAGGGGGCAGCTGGGTAGCTCAGTGGATTGAGAGCCAGGCCTAGAGACAGGAGGTCCTAGGTTCAAATCCAGTCTCAGACACTTCCCAGCTGTGTGACCCTGGGCAAGTCACTTGA
>NW_025365543.1:0-5716 GCF_016433145.1 Gracilinanus agilis | reverse complement strand
AGAGCCAGATATGGCTTGAGAGCTATACATGTTGCCGATCCCTGCCCTAGATAGACAGATTATCAATGAAGGAAAGAGGCAAGTCTTTTGTTAAAAACCTTCTGTATGCCAAGTACTGTACTAAGTGCTTTGCAGGTTTCTTATTTGATCTTCACAACAATTGCAGGAGGAAGGGAATAAGTGCTATTGTTGCCTTCATTTTATAGCAAAAAAACTAAGGTAGACAAAGGTTGAGTGACTTGCCCAGGGTGACACAGTTAATAAGAGTCCAAGACTGTATTTGAGCTCAGGTCTTCTTAATTCCAGGCCCAGCAATCTATCTACTGTATCAACTAATTGAGCTTGCCCCACCAAAAAAAAAAAAAAAAGCAGCAGTAAGGAAAAAGTGGAAGTCAGCTCTAACCCTAACCCTAACCTTAACCCTAAATTTGTGCTGATTCTATCATCTTGAGTATCCTCTGGTGTTGGATATCTCACATAACAGGTGAGGATGAAGATTTGAAGGACAGTGTCTGGTCACTAACTGACCAACGTTAGGCCCTACCTTTCGATGGCTACAGACACAAATTTAATGTCATGCTTGGAGTAAAAAAATAAATACAAGATAAGGGAGACACAGTGGGTCGACAGTCCTCTCTATTTGAGAAACTGAATAAAAAAGTTCTTGAGATTTTCATGAACTTTACTCAATATGAGTCAAGAGCATGATAGAGAAGCCAAAAAGTTGTTGCAATCTTGGTCAATGGTTGCTGTCCATTGTACTTGACTTCTTTGATGTCTAACAAATGTCTAAGTACTCCACAGTGCCCACTTCCATCACCTTCATATCCACTGGAACAAAATTGTTCTCTTTTATTACAAAATTAGGCTGTGTCAAAAGAGTATCCAAGATTAGGGAAGCAAGAGTCCAACTGTTTGTTCTGGTCAAACCATAGCTAGAATATTGTACTCAGTTCTAGGAATCATATTAGGACTTATATTTCTCAGTGGCCCAGAACATAGTGCTGGATTTGGAGTCGGAAAGTCTGAATTCTACTTTAGGCACTTACACTCTGCATGATCCTGAGAAAATCATTTAGCTTCACCCAGCCTCAGCTTCCTCATCTGTAAATTAAGGACAATAATATCTCACAGAGTTGTTATGAGAATCAAATAAATCACATCTGTAAAGTGTTTTGCAAACCTATAATAAATCACTATATAAATGCTACTTCTTGTTGAGCTTAAGATTAAAGAAGTTTGAAGAGAATATCAAAGAGCCTGGTAATCTTTCCAAATAAAGATTTGTTTTAAAAGAACTGGGAAGAATTTGAGGAGCTCTGGTGTAGAAAAGGATAGAATCAGGGGTTCTTAACCATCCTTGAGTCTTGGACCTCTTGGGCAACCCAGTGAAGTTAATGGACCCCATCTCTCAGAAGAATATTTTAAATGTAGAAAATAAAATATATGTGATTTGACAGGAAACCAATTAGCTAGAAAATAACCATCAAAATATTTTAAAACAAGCTCATGGGCCTCAAGTTCAGAATCCCTGGAAATTGCTTGACTCCAGAGTTCAGAAGTGCAGAAAGGTAGATTTGACTTGATGGCAGGAATGCCTTCCTAACAGTAGACACCATTATACAAAAGTGGTATGGGCTAGCTTTTGAGATAGTGAGCTCCCCTTCACATTCCCCTGAATGATGACAGCTTATGGACTCTCTCTGAACCATCAAAGAGAAGATCCTTGTTCAAGAAGAAGTTGGACTAGATGTTTTCTAAAGTCTCTTTAAATTCAGCTATTTTGTTTGTGTGACCAGCCTCTTACTTACTCCAGTTACAGACTGCCCCTTGTTCCTGATAGCCCACTGGTTCCCCCAGCCCTGAAGCCAAGCCAGGCTTCCATACCATTCCCCTGACCCCATTTCCAATCCAGACTTTGTTCTTCAGGCACTATCCTCATCTCTGCAAGAAACCTACCTGCCCACTGAAAAGGTGGACTCTGCCCCTGGGTCTTGGGCTCTCATAAGTGAGTTTCTACCTTACCTTGCTGAGAACATGATATCCACATTACATCATAGCCATCTCCACATCACCCCATGACTCTTTCCAGCACCCTTTTTTGTGCATCTTCCCCAATTAAAGTGTAAGCTTCTTGAAGCAGAGTCTCCCTTGCTTGCTTATATTTGTATCTCTGACACGTAGCCCAGGGTCAGGAACATAGTACATGATTAGTCTGTCTATCTATCTATCTATCTATCTATTTATCTATCTATCTATCTATCTATCTATCTATATGTCTGTCTATCTGTTATTTATCTGTCCATCATCTAATATCTAGCATCTTTTATCTTTCCATCATCTATCTATTATCTATCCATTATCTCATTTATCTGTCATCTATCAATCTATCCATCTACTTCTAAATATGTTACAGATTGACCCTCGACCTTGAAAATAAACTGACCTCACACCCTGACTCAGACATAGATTGGCCCTTGACCCTGGTCACAGACTGCCCCTTAATGCTGACTATGTAACATAGCTAGTATTTTTCCCATGACTTTGACCAAAGCTTCATCCCACATTTCACATAACCATCATGTGTGTTATTGAGGTTTAGGGGATAGGTTGAAAGAGTGAGGATAGCTTAGTGAAGCCCATCCCCACTATGACTGGAATTGCCACTTGGAGTAAACATATTATTGACGTGCCAACCCCTCTCCCCAATCCCAAGAGAATGTCAAGGATTCTTTGTTGTCACTACAATAAAATACAAGCTTCTATTTCACATTTAATGCCCTTCACAAAAGTGGTTCTAGATGCGTCTTGAGGCTGGTCATTCATTTGTCCATTCACTCATGTTCTACATTCTGCCAAACTGCCACTTGCTGTTCACATGATGTTCTGTATGCTGCCTCTGGGTCTTTGTACCCATGGTTAGAATGGATTTCTTGTTTCTATCTCTGAGAATTGCTAGCACCATTCAAGGCTTAGCCCAAGCTACTAGTAGAGGCTTTTCCTAATCCACTCAGTTAATACCCCTCAAATTCACTTTGTGTAGTAAATGCATAATGAATGGAAAGTAAATTAAGTTGAATTTGGCCTAAACTAAAGTGGAGCTAAAATGAACTAATTTCAGCTGATTAGAATTGAATGAGATAAGACAGGATGAGATGGGATGGAATGGGATTGGATGGGACGGAATCAGATCAGATGGGATGGAACCACTATGGAAGTATCTACTGCATTTCTAAATCCTTCCATCCCTCCACTAAGGAAGGCTCATGCTTTGCCAGAGTCTGATCTCATCCTTTCCCTCTCCATCTGCTTTACTTAAATGATTTCAACTGAAGATCTCCATGCCCACATCTCCCCACCCCCATCTAAAGACTAAACTGCTTCTTTACCCAGACCTCCTCCTCATTTGACATCTGGAAACTAAGAATTCAGTTCAGGCAGTGGCCAAGTGTTTCCTGCAATTTGAATTTCTGTTTTGATACTTAATCAAAAGCATATTAAGCCCATTTGCACAAGAGACGCCTCAATGCTTCAAGGTCATTTCTCTCATGAGGCACAAGTCATGGGAGAGTATTATTCCTTCTGACATCCTTCCAAGTTCTTATAAGACCTGTACCAGACTACTAGTAGCTGTTTGTCTCCAGACTCCTGGACCTCTCCTCCTTCTCCCCTCACCTGGGAGGAGAGAACAGATTGAGCAAGGGCACTGAGTCACAGTATAACAGAAGAGCTGGATTAGAAAAAATTCTGGAAGCATCAGTTTCATTAGAGAAATTTTATCTTCTCTCCTTTTTTCTCCCTCCATATCTCTCCCCCCCCCTCTCTCTCTCTTTCTCTCTCTCTCTCTTCTCTTCTTTCTCCCCTTCTCTCTTTCTTTCTCTCTCTCTTCCCTTCTTTCTCCCCTTCTCTCTTTCTTTCTCTCTCTCTCTTCCCTTCTTTCTCCCCTTCTCTCTTTCTTTCTCTCTCTCTTTTTCCCTTTCTGTTGCCTCACCCTCTATCTATTTCATTTTCCCTCCTAACTCTCTTTATGCTCTTTACTCTCTTTTCCTTCAGATCTTTTCAGTCCTCTTTCATTTCTTTTCTCCCTCCCTTCCTTATCTCTTTTCAATTTCATTTATTCTTCATACCTTTCTTCCCCTTCATTTCTTTTCTCTTTCTTTCTCTTCAAAATCTTCCCCTGCTGTCTACATTTTTCTGCCCTCCTCCTATAGTCTTCCTTGATGCCAAGGCATATGTCAATAACACCAGTCCTCAATCCTGTCAAAGTGGAAGCTGTGGAAGTTTCCTCTCCTCCACCATCTGTACATGTTTCCTCAGCCATCTAAGCATCTGAGGTTATAGCACTATAATCTCATTATAACCAGCACTAGTTACAATTAGCTATGGATTACTGTAGTCCTTATATTTTGATCATAGGGTAATAAATAGATTTAAAGCTGGAGATGACCTCTGAGATTGTCTCATCCTCATTTTATAGGTGAGGAAAAAGAGACTCAGAGAGATTTTAGTAATAACTGAAAGCCAGATTTATAATAGGAGTCAGAATTTGAACTCAGATTCTCTGGTCCCAAATTGAATAGCTTTTTTCATTGCAGCAGGAAGATGAATAATGCTATCCCTGAGCTGAAGGAGCTTATAATCCTATAGTTTATTCAACAAGCACAGAGCTTCCTATGGAAAGACCATTAATCTTGTATACAGAAGATGTGTGATTTGTTTCAATTCTGTCTCCATGGCCTCAGCTGCTGAAGAAGTTAATCCACTGGTTTGGGGAGCTCCTGCCCTTGAACTAAACCTAGCTGATAAATGACTGAATGAGAGTAAACTAGCCCTCTGAGCTTAGACATAGACCATGCTTCACTTTCAGTCAATTAGTTAATCGAGTTATATTATGAAATATCTCCTTTGTGCTAGGCACCTTGCTTAGCACTGAAGTACAAAGAAATGCAAACATCAAACAGTTCTTGCCCTCAATGAACTCACAGACTAATAATGGAAGAGACACATCAACGCTATTATGTACAAACAAACTATACTCAAGCTTAATTGGAGACAGCCTTAGAGAAAAGGCACTATTGAAAAGCACTGGGGAAAGATTCTGGCAGAAAGAGGGACTCTAACTGAGATTTGAAGGAAGCCTCCACATCTTATCCAGCCACCCAGCCCTCTGCCTGGGTCCTTTCTTATCTCTGACTAACACATAAACCCTCTCATCCCTCTGCCCCACTTTCTCACCTCTTCCTCTGGGCACAGCACAGCATTAGTGTCTTTTGGAATGGCCATGCTGTATACATCAGTTCAGCAATACCATGATGCCCCATTGCAAAACTCCTTTCCTTGGCCACCACTCCCTGAATAGATTACTTTTCTTTATTAAAATATAAGGCCCCTGAGGGCAAGGACTTCTTTTTAATCTTTATATCCTCAATACTTAGCACAGTTCCTGGCAGTAGTAAGTACTTAATAAATATGTTTTCATTCTTTTACTATTAGCTACTTATTCATTCACTGAATGATCCTTGACAAGGAACTTAATTTTTCTTTAGTTTGCTCATTCTTTGAAGCAGATATAATCATAGCACCTAACAAAAATTTTTCTGTGAGAAATCTTAAGGTCTATAGTTATGATTTCACAGGTGAGAAGAAGGAAGAGGAGGAGGGGAAAGACGGAAAGGAGGGGGGTATGGACAAGAAGGAGGAGAAGGAGAAGGAGAAG
>NW_025365542.1:0-10115 GCF_016433145.1 Gracilinanus agilis | reverse complement strand
GTATAAGAGACAGCTCTCTCTCTCTCTCTCTCTCTCTCTCTCTCTCTCTCTCTCTCTCTTTCTCCCAATTATATGTAAAAAAATTTTTTAGCATTCATTAAAAAAAACTTTGAGTTCCAAATTCTCTTCCTCCTCACCCTCCTTCCCTCAACCCTTCCTACTTCTCCTTACTCTCTGAGACTATAAGTAATCTGATAAAGATTTTACATGTTCAATCCTGTAAAACATTTTCCTATATTAGTTATTTTGTGGAAGAGATGCCAAACAAAAAAAGAAGAAAGTGAAATATAATATGTTTTGATCTGCATTCAAATTCCATCAGTTTTTTCTCTGAAGGCAGATAGGAGGCAGATAGCATTTTCCATCATGAATCCATGGAACTGTTTTGAAGCTCTGAATTGCTGAGAATAACTAGGTAATTCACAGTTGTTCATCAAAACATATTGCTGGTACTGTATATAATGATCTGGTTCTGCTCACTTTACTTTGCTCCAATTCATGTCAGTCTTTCCAGGTTTTTATGAAATCACCTTGTTTGCAATTTCATATAGTACAATAGTATTCTATTATAAGCACATACTCCAACTTGTTCAGCCATTCCTTATTTGATGGACAACCCCTCAATTTACAATTCTTCACTACCACAAAGTATTGCATAAATATTTTTGTACAAATAGGTCTTTTCATCTTTTTCTTGAGTTTCTTTAGGATATAGACCTAGAAGTGGTATTGCTGGACCAAAGTATAGGCACAGTTTTCGAACACTTTGGACACAATTCCAAATTGCTCTCCAGATTTGTTGGATCAGATCACAATTCCACCAAAAGTGCATTAGTGTCCTAATTTTTCCATATCCTCTTCAACATTTATCTTCTGACATATTGGCCAATCTGATAGGTGTGAAGTAGTACCTCAGGATTGTTTTAATTTCATTTCTTTAAGAGTGATTCAGAGCATTTTTTCAAGACTACAGATAGCTTTCATTTCATCTGAAAATAGCCCGTTCATATCCTTTGATCATTAAATTCTATGTCTCTTAACTTCTTATAGGTCTCATTTTCTTCATCTATAAAAACAGGATAATTGTAGCTATAGTTCTTATCTAATAGGGGTATCTTATGTATTAGGTAACAAGATAATTATGTGAAGTGCTTTGTCAATCTTAGAACACTAAATAAATATCAGTTATTTATAATTACCTTTTCTTGTGTATGTAGGGGCAGTATTTATGGAAAAGTCTTTATTTTACCCAATGCACAATATACCTGAGATGCAAAGGGCTTACAGAAGTTCAAGAATAAATATAGAAACAAAATATTCAAATATTCTATGAAATTTATCTCAGAAGATTAATATACTTTGGGGGAGTCCTGTAGAACAACAATTCTCCTTAATATTAGAGTTTTACCCTTTGGGCAATTTATAGCAATAGCCACATCAAAGGATCATAAGGATCCCTTGCATGGCAGGCCTTAAGAGAAAGTGCCACTTGGACAGTGTTTTGAAGAGAACTTCAGACTCCCTCTAAAATGAGGAAGGAATACATTTCAGCACAGCAGCCCCACCTGGGTAAAGAAATGAAGATCAGAAAAGGAATGTTCATGAAGGACAGTTAGTAGGTTAGTTTGGCTGGAATAGAGAATGTGAATGATATGAAATACCTGGAGTGGGGCAGCTAGGTAGCATAGTGGATAGAGTACCAGTTCTGGAGGTAGGAGGATCTTGGTTCAATCTAGCCTGAGATACTTCCCAGCTATGTGAGGCACAGTCACTTAAGGGAAGTCCCTTATTCCTGATTGCCTAGTGTAATAATAAAGAGAGCCAGTAATGAATATTTGATAGAATGGGAGATAGAGAGAAAGTCTATAATGAGTCTCTCAGCTCTCCCCTGGGGTAGAATATACACTGGGAGACTTTAAGGGGGTGTCACCCTGAAACTGGGTGACCTGGATGGTCATGTTGCCCCATAGGAGTTGGGGGTGAGGCTTCTCTATAAGTTGAGGTATGGGGTACCCCAATCTAATCCTGAATAAGGATGGGGTTCACACAAACCTCCCCCCAATCAGTTAATTTCACAGATGGGGGTCTGGCTTCAAGATGGAGGCAGCCAGACCAAACTGTTGTTCCCTTCTCCCTTGTTGTCTCTCAGACACTCTGGAATACTATCTGACTGATGGATGGCTTTTATTATTTGCAATTCAGGGTTTGAGGAAAGGGGTGAAGGGCAGAGGGATTTTGGGGTGCCCTCTTCTCTATTTCTATGGGGTCTATCACTTGGGTGGGATCCCTAGTGGTTCCCACACCTAAGCTTCTCCCCCTCACCCCTTCTCCTTCTGTTTTTCTATTTCTATCCTTTTCTATAATTGTAAGGTTTGACTGAAAAAGGGTCTTTCATACAAGGTTGGGAATGGGTGAAGGAGAGTAAGAGATCACTCCCAAAATGGAGTCCAAACTTAGCTGACTTGATGGTTGAAGTCTTGATGGGTGAGATGCGATGGGATGGCTTTGATCAGGGAATCAGGGTTTCATTTTCCAAAGAAAGATCCTCATGAAGCCCTCAGGAATGTATCCCAGCTGGGATGTCCTTCTCCTCTCTCCTCCCAGGCCTCTTTTCCCGAAGACCTCTCCTCTCTCCTCCTTCTTCCAAGAAATTACCAGAATTCTCTCTGGTCTCAACTGTCAGCAACTGTCAGCAACTGTCTCTGGATCCTTTTGTCCCAAATCCCTTGCACAAATCCCATCCTTACACTAGCTATTGATGCTCTTCTGTCTTAGAACTGATACTAAGAGAGAAGGTAAATTAAAAAAAAAATGAAATAAAACTGTAAAGGTTGGTTGAGAGGCATATCATGAAGGAAGTGCTTTAAATGCCAGACAGAGAATTCAGTATTTGATCTTAGAGGCAATAGGGAACTTTTGAAGGTTTTTGAGTAGGTGAATGATATGGTCAGAGCAGTGTTCTAGGAATAGAGCCTTGACTTGATATGAAAGGAAGAGAAGAAGATTCTAAGGAACTTTCTCCAGTTGAAGAAGTCTTCAACAGACTAACTTCAGGCTGTACACTTCACTTACTGAGGTTGTCCAAATTATAGGTTTTACCAGAATAGATGATGTAACTTCTCTAGGATATATCACACATGGGACATAGTCATATTTATTTACCAAGACAGACACAGGAATTAAATGGGCACAATTACAAAACACTTTTCACACAGATATAGTTACATCTAAACAACTAGAAAAACATTAATTGCTCATGGGTAGGCCAAGCTAATATAATAAAAATGACAATTCTAGCTTACTTCACCAAACTAATTAATTAATTAATTAAATTTAGATTAATTAAATTTAATTAAAAAATAATAAATTAAATGATTTGTTTGGTTCCATGTATTTTTCCAAATTTATTTTCCAAATTTCCAAATCCAATTATTTCAAATAATTAGTTTTGATTCCATGAATCAAAATACCAAACAATAATTTTATAGAACTAGAAAAAATGACAAAATTCATCAGGAAGAACAAAAGCTCAAAAGTATCAAGGGAATTAATGGGAAAAAATTGTGAAGGATGGTGGCCTGGCAATACTAGATCTTAAACTATACTATAAAGGTGTAATCATCAAAACAATCTGGTACTGGTTAAGAAATAGAAAGGCGGATCAATGGAATAGATTAAAAGTAAAATACTTTAGCAATATAGTGTTTGATAAACCCAAAGATCCTAGCTTTTGGGATGAGAGCTCACTATTTTGACAAAAACTGCTGGGAAAACTGGAAAACAGTAGGACAGAAACTAGGTATAAACTGATCTGTCACACTTTATATCATAATAAAGTTAAAATGGGTATATGATTTAGACATGAAGGGTGATACTATAAGTAAATTTGGAGAACATTACAAGATGTAAAAAGAATAATTTAAACTATATTAAATTTAAAAGGTTTCAGACAAACAAAACCAATGTAACCAAGATTAGAAGGGAAACCACAAACTGGGAAAAATTTCTTATAAAAGATTTCTCTGATAAAGGTCTTACTTCTCAATTAGATAGAGAACTAAGTCAAATTTGTAAGAATACAAGTCATTTCCCAATTGTCAAATGATCAAAGGATATGAACAAGTAGTTTTCAAATGAAGAAATCAAAGCTATCAATTAATGATATGAAAAAATGTTCTAAATTACTCTTTTTTTTTAAACCCTTAATTTTGGTGTATTGTCTCATAGGTGGAAGAGTGGTAAGGGTGGGCAATGGGGGTCAAGTGACTTGCCCAGGATCACACAGCTGGGAAGTGGCTGAGGCTGGGTTTGAACCTAGGACCTCCCGTCTCTAGGCCTGACTCTCACTCCACTGAGCTACCCAGCTGCCCCCTAAATTACTCTTGATCAGAGAAAAGCAAATTAAAACAACTCTAAGGCACCACCTCACATCTATCAGATTGGCCAATATGGCAGTAAAGGAAAGTGATAAATGTTGGAGGGGATATGGCAAAATTGGGACACTAATGCAATCCTGGTGGAATTTTGAAATGAGCCAATCATTCTGGAGGTCAATTTGGGACTATGCCCAAAGGGCTATAAAACAATGTATACTCTTTGATCCAGTAATACCACTACTATGTCTGTATCTGAAAGAAATAAAAAAAAAACGAAAGGATCTACTTGTTCAAAAATATTTATAGCTGATCTTGTGGTGGCAAAGAATTGGAAACTGAAGTGATGTCCATCATTTGGGGCATGGCTGAACAAATTGTGGTATATGATGGTGATAGTGTAATGGAGAAGTATCCTAGAGGGATGTTAGATGTTACAACCCACCTAGGAACTTCTCAGGGCCAATTAAGCACCAAACCCTTTGATTATGGAAACAAAGTTTATTTTAACAAAAGGAATAAGAGTAACTGGATAGGTATGACCCTAACATTCTTCAAACTACCCTTACCCAACTCCTACATCTCCTGCTTAAGGGGAGCTTTCTGTTTCTTCTCTGGGCCCTCCCATAGCTCCCTATGCTTTCTAAAACCCTTTCCCAAGCCTATCTGACTTAACCTAATCTTCCCACCAGTAATTAATAAAGAAAGAAAGGGAAAAACCCCTGGGTTTGGATGCTGTACTAAGTAACCAAAATTATAGATGAAAAGCTTTGGATTACATTAGCCATTCTGGCAACTGGACCACTGGCAGATAAAGACTGGACTCAGGGAAACTGGTTTTCTCCAAGTAAATTCTCTACCTGGATGCCAAAGATTTCTCCATGAAATCCTGACCTTCCAGGGAGAATCCCTTAGATCAAAACCCCTCCTTCACCTAGAAATTGTAGGCAGAGAGACAAAACCCACTCCCAGCTTAGATGAAATCCAAGAAGGAAGTGAAGTTGAGTTATTTTCAGTTTTAGACTCCCACAATTCCTTTCTTACCTAGAATCCTTTCTCAGGGTTTATCTCAAAATTCCCTTCTTTTACCTCACCTTAGAAAACCAGAACATCTCTAACTATATTTCTACAATAGAATACTATTGTGTTACAAGAAATAATGAACAGGATGATTTCAGAAAGAGCTCAAAAGACTATATGAACTGATGCAGATTGAATAAGCAGAACTAGAAGAACATTTTACACAGTAAGAGTAATATTGTGGAAAGAGCAAATGCTATTGACTAAGTCATTCTTAGCAAATAAATAATCCGGGACAATTATAAAGAACAAAGAATGCAATCCACCTCCAGAGAAAGAACTGTTGTAGTTGGAATGCAGATCAAAGCATACAATTTTTCACTTTAGTTTATTTTTGGGTTTTGGTTTAATATAAGTATTCTCTTATAAAAATGAACAATGTGGAAATGTTTTTCATGATTATTCATATTTTTTGCTTGCCTACTCCAGGAGGGAGACAATTTGGTTCATATAATTTTGGACAATTTATATGGAAATTTATCCCATGTAAATAAAATATCTTTATATTTATTATTTGTTTAAATAAAAATCTATAATAAAAATCATAGCACACATAGTAATTAATAAATTCTTATTTCCTTCTTTAATAATGTTCATTTTATTTTTAAAAAATATTTTAGTTTCCTCTCAATTACACATAAAAACAATTTTTAATATTTGTATTTTTTTATAATTTTGGATTTTAAATTTGCTCCTTCCCTACTTCCCTTCCTCGATCCTTTAGATAGCAAGTAATCTGATAAAGATTTTTACAAGTGAAATCAAGTACTATTCATTTTAACTTGATTTCATCTGAGTCTCTCTAAAAGTTTGGAGTGTGGTGAAGCAATGATGAGAGAGGCATATGGTAACTGGCATTAGGAAAATTGTCTTCTAATTTTTGTTTTGCCTCTGATATTCTATGTAATTCTCTCATAGTACCTTTCCTTTTGTCCCTCAATTTCCACTTATGACTGTCTTGACCTAATTCAGAAGGAAAGGTAAACCCCAGATGCTCATTCCAGAGGCCAGATAACAGTCAGTCACTAATAGCTAGACTTTTATTTTGACAGGTCAAAGTTTAACCCTCTGTGAAGAGTGGGGGTTTTTATGGGTCCTGATTCAGCAAATAAATATTTGTGGTTGATGAAAATTTATTAATGGATCATTGCTTTGAGATCTTCACATGATAGTCATTAGGGGAAAGTAGTATAAAATATCATTAAGATAGTATCAGTTGATGTTGGAATTCCTTTTTCAAATATCTATTATTATTAGGTTAATAATCATAACTCCTTTGGGGGGAAACTGCATTAATTCTAATTTCCTTTGTCTGATGCTTCCTTTGAAGATGTTGTTAATACCTCTGAAGGCAACAGACTTGGAACAGTAACAGAAGAGGCTCCATTAAACTGGAAAGAAGTAATAAGCATCTATTTCAGACATCTGCACTTGGTCCCTAGCCAAACAGCAGTGTGTCCCAGGCACGATCTAAGCCTTTCTTCTCAGGGAGGGGGAAAAACAACCTACATGCTCCACATCAATCCCAAATGTTTTCAATTTTCCATGGCAGGGGCAGCTAGTCCTTGTTCCAGGACCCGTCTCTGAAAAGAGTTATCTATTCAATATGAATAATTTCCATTGATATACAATCTGCTCCTAAATATCAGGCTGAAAGACACACAGGAGCAATTTGTTTTGGTTAATTATGAGAAGGCTACAAACAAAGTGGGGCAGCTAGCTGGTGCAGTGGATCGAGTGCAGGACCTGGAGTCAGGATCTTCTTGAGTTCAAATCTGGTCTCCAACACTTATTAGTTGTGTGATCCTGCCCAAGTTTAACTTTAACTCTGTTTTCCTCAGTTTCTGCATCTCTAAAGTGAGTTAGAGAAGGAAATGACAAAACCTCAAATTGGGGTCATGAAGAGTTGTACATGAGTGAATAATGAGTGAACAAAACCAAATTAACCAAAAGAGAGATTTTGTGGGAAGCAGATGAAGGTACAGCAGACTTGTTTGCAGGGAGGATAAGTTAATGATGCTTCTCCAACATTAACTTCCTCTAATATGTTTTCCTTTATTTCCTCCTGGTTCTTCTAGCATAAAATATTAAATTCTAGATTAAGGGTTCTCACTCCAGGGCAGTACTCTACCAAAATCATGTGTCTGTCTAAGCTCTTTTATCTTCTCTGTCCTTTGAGCCCATACTAGAAATCCATGAACAAATGGCTGATAATTAGATAGTTCTCATAGACCTTCTGGTCATAGAGAAGGGAAAAGAGTTTAAAGTATCTAGTCTCCAAAGGATTGATAGAGTTGGATTCTAAAAAGGGCTAAAATTTCAAGGCTTGTGTTCTGCCTATTCTCAGAGCAGGTAATCCACCTGCAATGGTGGTCTCAGTTGGACTTTATGTCATACATTGCTTGCATTCTGTTAGTGAAGGGCCATGGGAAGCGAAGAGTTGGGAGGGAGGAACAAGACTCATTTATTCCACCACTACAGAGAAAGAAATTAGTCATTAAGTTTGATGTCATGGTTAGTTTTCAGAAAGATGCCTAAATAATCTGTTCTCTTCTGGGATAAAGACTAACCTGGTAATATCATTAATATCAGTGATGTTCTCTGGTGAGTCTGATAATTAATATTTCACTCTCAATAATATATCCTTTTCATGCATTAGATAGACTGCAGATCAGTTGTCATACATCTACTCAATAACTCCAGGGGTTCCCTAGTACCTCTAATATGAAATATAAACTCCTTTGTTTACCTTTTAATGAACATCACAGCCTGTTGCAAATCTATTGTTCTAGCCTTATTCCTACATCCTGCAATTTAGGCAAGCTAACCTTCTGTTGTTCCTCACTTATAACACTCTCCCTCCCATTTTTTAAACCCTTATCTTCTGACTTAGAATCAATATTGTGTATTGGTTCCAAGGCAGAAGAGCAGTAAGTAAGGGATAGTCAATGGGGGTTAAAAGACTTGCCAAGGGTCACACAGCTAAGAAGTGTCTGAGGACAGATTTGAACTCAGGACCTCCTGCCTCTAGGCCTGGCTTTCAGTTCACCCAGCTGCCCCCCTCAACTCACTCTTCCTCCATTTTTATGCCTTTGCACAGGTGATACATTACCTCTTCTCATTCTTCTTATAAAATCTCTCTTTTTCTTCCTGAGATCCCCCAAGCTCTTGTTCATTCTTCATTTTTGAAGATGACCAATGACATCACAGGCTATGCCTCAATTTTTGCCTGAGTTGATTTAAATGAGGCAGAGTTGCACAATCATTAGTCAATCTTTCTCTTTCTCAGAGGCATCAAAGTTCCAGTGGCAAGACAAAAGTCAGGACTATTGGCACCAGCCAGGGATGCAGTGGATGAACTTGGCATCTTTGATGTCTGACCAAGCTCTAAGCTTTCCACAGCATCTGCTTCATCTGCTTTCATGACCATTGGAATGCATTGTTCTCATCTGCCCATTCCACTGGGGGCTGGCAACCTTTTTGGCTGTGAGAGCCATAAATGCCTGAGGAAGGAGGAGGATGGAGGCAGAAGGTGCTGGAATATGGGGCAGGGGCTGAAGGGCCCCCTGGGGCACATCCTGGGGCTCTGCCTGGACTGGCTGGTCGGGAGGTGGAGCCAGATATGGCTTGAGAGCCAAGGTTGCTGACCCCTGCACTGGGGGGACTCTTCTCATGCTTGCAGTAGATGCCCCTCTAACTCATTGTCAATTTTGATGCCTCTTGGTTATCCCCAACCTGTTTTAGCCCATTGGCTGAGATCTGTCACAGTGTAGCTGCTCTTCCTGCCATAGCTTCTTGGAGTTTCAAGAGAGTTGGGTGAAAGGCAAACTGAAAGGGAGATGAACAGCTCTGAAAAGGGCTCAGCAAGTCCTCATGCCAGTGGTACTTCTTTACCTCTTTGAACATCCCATATACTCCTACTTTCTACCCAAAGCTTCACTTAATTTCTGAAATGTCTGGTTCCCTCCCTCCAGAGTTACCATTATTTGTTCTATTTACATTTATGCTTGATATAAATATATATTTATAATACTTATTATAATAAGATATAAATAAAGTATAAAAAATAAAATAAAAAATATAAAAAAATACATTTTGCATCTGATGCTCTGCCTGCTTTCAGCTCCTTTGGAACAAGATAGGTATCCCTTCCCCCTCCTTTCCTGCTTCTTTCTTGCTTCTTTTTGTGTATTCTTCCCCCACCCCCAATTAGATTGTAAGCCCCTTGAAGGCAAGGACTTTCTTTTTATTCATTATCTCCAGTGCTTATCATAGCTGCTGCTCTACATAATAGGCATTTAATTAATGTTTATTGGATGGATACATCTTTTTTTTTTTATGGACTTTTCACTCTTAGAATGTAGCTTCCTTGAGACCAGGAACTGAATGGTGTTTTTCCCCTAGCCTAAAGGCAGGAGATTTGTGCATCAAAGATGAAGAAATCAGAGTCCAAGAACTTGAATTTTTTTTTAAACCCTTACCCTAGGCCTTAGAATCAATACTTTGACTGCCTGCAGCCACAAATTAATATATTCATGGGTGGACACCTGAGAAGGAGAGTTAGAAACCCAGGGGAAATGGGTAAATGAGAGAGAGAGAGAGAGAGAGAGAGAGTGAGAGAGAGAGAGAGAGAGAGAGTGAGAGAGAGAGGGAGAGACAGAG
>NW_025365541.1:0-6536 GCF_016433145.1 Gracilinanus agilis | reverse complement strand
AGAGAGAGAGAGAGAGAGAGAGAGAGAGAGAGAGAGAGAGAACCTGTATGTACAAGGTTGTTATTCTTATTTTTCCCTCATCTATTGGAAGGTCAATGACTAGTTTAGTCTTATCTTCCATGTTTATCATAGGACTTGCGTTTAAATCTACCCACAGATCCTTACTAGCTTTATAACCAATGATCAAATCACTTCAACTCTGCTTGGGTCAATTTCCTCATGTATAAAATGAGGATAATAACAATAAAAGTGTTTATTATACTTTAACTATATGCTAACTATTGAGATTGAAGAGGCAAATAAAAGCAGAACAAAATTCCCTGTTCTGCAGGAACCAAAGAGAAGTTGTTCTGAACCAGAGGTTTAGAGGAGGAAGAAGAAGCTATTGAAAAGGACTCTTACAGAATGTAGATGTTGAGGCCACTCTTGAAAGAAGCCAGAGAAGTCGGGAGAAGGAAATGAAAAGAAAAGGATTCTATGCCTGGGGTGGGGGGAGCACAACAATCAAAAAGTCAAAGCCAGTAGAGGAAGAGTTGTATATTTTGAAAATAGTGGTCTAGGTGAAGGTAATATTAAAGTGATTTGAACATGGATACAGGCAGCAAAAACTGGGACAATATCTACTCTATTCAGATATGCTTCCATAGCCCTGTGTTAAAATCAGTGTCTTTTGAGTTAATCAATCTTCTTGACTTATTAGAGCCTTAGCATCTCATTCTCCTCAAGGGGAAATGAGAATATTTTTAATTTAATTTTTAGTTTGTTTCAAATTTGAAATATTTCATGTAAATGTTTGACATCCAGATATTATGATGATCTAGTAATATTAATTTGATATATACTTATAAAAGTATTTTAAGAATATTTTATGTAATCAGATATTTTTAATAGGATATTCAATTAGAATTTTATTAGGATTAACCTTTTAGTTAGCATTTTCTTTTTCTTTGTTTTCATTAGGAGAGCTTTGTTTCATTGATAGGGTTAAAAATTTGGTAACCTCTGTTCTGTTATTAGTTTTTATATCTGTACAGATTAGTTTTCATCAACTTACATCTGCTTATTACACTGTACATCAGTTCATTTAAGTCTTTCAAGGTTTTTCTATTCTCCTCCTGCTTGTCATTTACAGCACAATAACATCCCATTACAGTCATATATTGTATAACAGCCATTTACCAATTGATGGGTATTCCTAACTTTCCAAATCCTTGCCCACCTAAAGAGAGCTACTTTAAATATTTTTATCCTTCCTCATTTTTATCTCTTTGGGATACAAACCTAATAATGATATCACTAGGTCAAAGGATATATACTGTTTTATAGAGCTTTGGGTATAGGTCCAAATTGCTCTTGTCAGTGATTAAATCAGTCCACAACTCCTACAACTATGCATTCATGTCTGACCTTTCTCATATTTTCTCCAAGTTTTGCCATTTTCCTATTCTATCATGAAACCAATCTGATAGATGTATGATGGTATGTCAAAGTTTATTTAATTTGCATTTCTCAAAATAATAATGATTTAGATCATTGTTGCATGAATATAGAAAGCTTTCATTACTTTGAGAAATGCCTGTTCAAATTATTTGACCTTTATCAGTTGGAGAATCACTTGTATTCTTATATATTCAGTTCATTTATCTAAATATTTAGAGAGACATAAAAAATTACACTATTATGATTTCTATGTATTACTTTCATTCTATTTAGTTTATTTTTTGACCTCAACCTCCCACAATTTTCCATCTTTTCTATCAGCCTCAAACCCACCCCCTTCTCTTACTACCATCTCCTTCTACTTTACAGCAGGTTAAGATAGTTTTCTATTCCCAATTGATTGTGTATGTTCTTCCCTCACTGAGCCAATTCTGATGACAGTAAGGGTCGTATGCTCTTCTTCCCATTTCCCCCATCTTCCCTTTCACTCTGATACTCTTTCATGCCTCTTTTTATGTGCAATAATTTGTCCCATTCTATTTTTCCCTTTCCTCTCCTCCCACTGAATTTCTCTTTCTAAGGCTTTAATATAATTTAATTTAATTTTTATATCATATTCAATTCACACTCTCATCATCTGTATAAGTATATATTCCTTTTAACTGCTCGAATAATGGCAAAGTTCTTTGGAATAAAAAAGTAGCTCCCTAAGTAGGGATTTACATAGTTTTGCAATATTCAATATCTTTTTATATCTCTTTCCTGTTTACTTTTTTATGGTAATCTTTAAACTTGTATTTGAGAGTAATTTTCCCATTAAACTCTGATCTTTTCATCAGGAATATTTGAAAGTCCTCTGTTTTATTGAATACCACTTTTTTCCCCATGAAGTGCTTTCTCAGTTTTGCTAGGTAAGTAATTCTTGCTTGAAGTCCTAGCTCCTGTGTCATCTGGAAAGTATTCCGAGTCCTCTGAATCTTTAATGTAGAAGTTACTAAATCTTTTGTTATCCTGACAGTGGCTCTGCAATATTTGAATAATTTCTTTTTGGTTCCTTAAAATATTTTTCCTTGAATTTGGAGTTTTGGAACTTAGCCATAATATTCCTTGTAGTTAACCTTTTGGGATTTCATTTCTGATGGGTGGATTTTTTCCATTTTTTTCTCTAATTTTAGAATATTAAGGCAGTTTTCCTTGATGATTTTTTGAAAGAATAAGTCTAAGTTCTTTATTTTTGATCATGGCTTTTGGGTAGTCCATTAATTCTTATATTATCACTCCTCAATTTATATTCCAGGTTACTTGTTTTCCCCTTGAAATATTTCACACATTCTTCTATTTTCCCCCCATTTTTATGGCTTTGTTTTTGGATGTCTATAATGCAAGATGGCTAACAGAAACTTTTTGCTTCTGTAATTTCAAACGGTCACAAAAAGTCAGTTAAACATCTTAGAATCTTCAGAAAGTCAGTTAGAACTTGAAGCTATAAATAGAAGTGAAGTTCCAACTGACAAGGCTTTGGCCTTCTGGCTTTCTCTGAGGCTGGAGGCTTTTTGCTTTGGCTTAGCCTGTTGGCTTCAGCCTTTCGGCTTGGGTTTGGCCTAATTGCTTCGGCCTTGGCCTGTGCTTATTTTGTCTTGGGGAAATTTAGACCTATCTCATTTTTCTGGTCCTCTCCCTGATCTCTCCATCTATATCCCTCCCCTTCCCTTGAATTTCTTTTGGGCCCTGGGTGGAAGGGAGGACTGGGTGATTGGACATTGTGGGTTTAGTTTCTATAGACAAGTAGAGTATCCTCAAATAAGTTACCCTAGGTTCAGTGACTTGATAAAGACTTTACTTAAAAGGCAGTCAAATCTTCCTGACTGGGAGAGCAAGCTCTCAGTCTAAACCTCTCTGTGACCCATCCCCCACCATCACCCCTCTCCCTAGCAGCAGTTAGAAACCCTGAACCTCTTTCCCTCTAATTAACCTGAGATTAATAAATCCCCCTGTTACCTACTCAAAGTCTCTGATGAATCATTATATCAGTGATTAAGGCAAGGGCTAAAAAGAGAAGGAATCATTTTCTTTTATTTCTTGAGGGGAACTGTGGGCATCCATCTTGGGAAAAGTACCTTCCCGAGACTTCCTCCTACTATCAGTTTCACTGACAAGGAGGAGGCCCTCCAACTCCTCCCTCGAGGAACTTTGGAAACTGACAAAAGAAGCAGTCCAGCTTAAAACATTTCTGACTGGCCCAAAATCCTTTGTACCTATACAGATACTTTTCTTTGCCTGGAAAGGTTCAGCCTATCTTCCCCAGTATCCTCTGTCTCTAACCTCAGTCTCTAGACTCTGTGAATAAACCTGTTTGAACTGGCCTCTCCTACATATCCCATTTCCCTTATTTCATATATACCTTCCCTTACCTTCATTTCTCCCCCAATCACCTTATAATCACTTATGTTCCCTTTATCCATCCTTACACCCAAATTACCTTTGAGACCCACACAGACTACCCACTTCTTGGTAACATGTCTCATTGAGTCATTAGCTTCCACTAGTCTAATTCTAAAGTTTAAGGCATGATTTCATTCAGCTAGCTTTTGGACCTTCTTTTTCATTTGCCCAATTCTACTTTTGAAAGAGTTCTTTTCCTCCATGAATTTCTGAACTTTTTCCAAAAGGCCAATTCTGTCTTTCAAGAAATTTTTATCTTCAGTATATTTCTGTATATATTTTTTCCAATTGTCAAATTCTGATTTTTAAGAAAGTCTAATCTTTGGATTTTTTAGCTTCATTCATGAATTGAACTATTCTGTTTCTTAAGCTATTAATTTCCTCAATAATGTTGCGTTCCTTCTTTACTAAACTATTGACTCTTTTTTCAGGATTTCTCAATATCAATCTCATTTCCTTTCTCAATTTTAATTCTATCTTTCTTATTTGAGTTTGAAAATCCTTTTTGTGCACGACTATTAAAGTTTTGGGACTTGAGGTCAATTAATTTTAGAGGGATGCTTTGAATGCAGTAGTACTGAATTTATTTTATTCTTTTGAGTTTGAGTTTGCCCTGTCACCAAAATAACTTTTGTTGTTGTTGTTGTGTTTTTTTTAACATTTCCTCATGTACTGGTTTTTTTTTTCTTTTTTCTCTTTCAGTTTTTCTTTTAGAATCTTAGAATCAATACTGTGTATTGATTTCAAGGCAGAAGAGCAGTCAGGGCTAGTCAAAGGGAGTTAAGTGACTTGCCTAGGGCCACACAGCTAAGAAGTGTCTGAGACCAGATTTGAACTGATGACCTCTGGTCTCTATACCTGGCTCTCAATCTATTAAGCCACCCAGCTCCCCCTCCTTTTAGTTTAAAAAACTATTAAAGTTGGATTCTATCACTGTGGTGAAGGGAGCACTGTTCCAAACTTCAGGTTCTCTGTGCAGCTGCCTAAGGAGCTGGCACTGGGGACTTATCTGCTTTCAGTTCTTCCAAGGTGGCACGATGTAAGGAGAGATGTATTTCATATTCTCCGAGCCTGTGCTCTGGTCTGATCTGTGTATAACCCAAGCACTTCTTCACCCTTGGAACTATGAGGAGGGTACCCTGATCCACTGTGGCTGCAAGTGTTAGTATATGCTGGTGATCCTCCACACTCTGGGACTATGCCCCAGGACTGTGACCTGGTTCTTTGAATGGGCAATATGACAAGAATTTTGCACCGAGAGCTAGAAAAAGGACCCTCGTATTCCCCTTATGAAGAGCTATCTGACCCCCTTACCATCAGTGCTGAGATTTCAGCTCTACCCAAGGCCTGTTATGTTGGTGGAGCCTATCCTGGCATGCTACCTCCACCCCAGTGCACTAGACCTCTACTACTGACCTTCTCTGGGCTATGAAACAACTTAACCTTCTCTTGTTGTGGGTTATTTTGGTCCAGAATTCCTATTGAGATGTTGTATCACTGTTTTTTGAGAGTGAATTTGGTAGAAATCAGATAGGTCCTTATGCCTTCTTTCCTGTCTTGGCTCTGCCACACCCCAAATTTTGGGTACGTAGTTGATTTTTTTAAGTTTGACAGATGTCATGTCTTCAAATGGACAAATACCCAAAAATCATTTTTCACTTAGCAAATATACTTTCAAAAATTTTTTTTAATTTTATGTATTTCAATTTCTCCCATCCACACTCCATAGCTTCACTATTGTTGGTTATCTTTCTTATATTTTCTTTAACTAGATTTACTCATTATACGACAAATAGCACCCTTATAAAAGCAGGTTTCTACAGGAATTCTGGGTTGTTTACAGATTGTATATAAACATATATATTTGAGGTCTTTACATGACAGAGTATTAGACAATTGTCCATATACTGTGAAAAGAAGAAAAAGATGTCAGAATTTTGGATCTGCAAAGAAGAAAAATGATACGTTGTAATCTGAATCACAGAACAATTGGTATATTCCTTTACATAATAGTCATTAACTTGATTTCTTAAATTAATATTTTTAATAAATGGGCTACTATAATATAACAAAAAGATCCCACATCTTAGAAACAGAAGACCTGGATTCTATTCCAGCATGTCTATTTATTGGCAGTGCAAAATTCTGAAGTTTATCTCATATCTTTGAAACTTTGTTTAATGATCTATAAAACGAGTGTTATCATACTTGTATCAACCTACTTTATAGGATTATAATGAGAATGAAACAGGGATAGTGACTAGAACAGAGTTTCCATTGATATAGTACATATATTCCTATGTCTCTTTCCTACTCATTGAATCCCTGTAGCTCCTAATTCTTCAATCAGAGAACTGGTTCTAGAGAGAGGAATGCAGGACATTATATCTGGTCCCAGACATTTACTAGCTGTGTGATCCTGAATAAATCAATTAACCTTCACTTCCCTCAGCTTCCTCACCATTAAAAAGAAGTTAATAAAATAGTGAACCATTTTGATAGACTTAAAGCACTGCAGAAACACTACTACCTTGGCTAGTTATCAGAACAGACTCAATTAAATTCCTGCTTGATAAAACTCAAGAGCACTAGGCTCTTACACTCTAGAGGTGAATTTTATACAGAGGACAGAAAACCTGAGGATTTGGATCACT
>NW_025365540.1:0-2420 GCF_016433145.1 Gracilinanus agilis | reverse complement strand
TTTTAACATGATTACATGATTCATGCTCCTACTTTCCCCCTCCCCCCACCCCCCTGCATTCCCCCCACCCATGGCTGATGCACATTTCCATTGGTTTTATCATGTGTCCTTGTTCAAGACCTATTTCCAAATTGTTGTTAGTTGCATTGGTGTGATATTTTCGAGTCCACATCCCCAATCATGTCCTCCTCAGCCCGTGTGTTCAAGCATTTGTTTTTCATATATGATTCCTCTCCTGCAGTTCTTCCTCTGAATGTGGGTAGCGTTCTTTACCATAAATCCCTCAGAGCTGTCTTGTGTCATTGCATTGCTGCTGGTACAGAAATCCATTACATTGGATTTTACCATAGTATATCAGTCTCTGTGTACAATGTTCTCCTGGATCTGCTCCTTTCACTCTGCATCAGTTCCTGGAGGTCTTTCCAGTTCACCTGGAATTCCTCTAGTTTATTATTCCTTTTAGCACAATAGTATTCCATCACCAGCATATACCACAGTTTGTTCAGCCATTCCCCAATTGAAGGACATACCCTCCTTTTCCAGTTCTTTGCCACCACAAAAAGCGCAGCTATAAATATTTTTGTACAAGTCTGTTTATTTATGATCTCTTTGGGGTACAAACCCAACAATGGTATGGCTTGATCAAAGGGCAGGCATTCTTTTATAGCCCTTTGAGCATAGTTTCAAATTGCCAGCCAAAATGGTTGGATCAGTTGGGGGTATATTCTTAATAGTGGTATTTCTGCGTCAAAGAGTCTGTATAGTTTAGTGACTTTTGGGGAAAGGTTGGAGTAATTCATGGTTCTTTTGTCAAACTTGACAATCTGTTGGGTGTGAAGTGGAACTTAGAAGTCCTTTTAATTTGCATTTCCCTTATCTTTAATACCTTGAAACACTTTTATAGAGGGTTATTTCAAAAAATTATTTTAAACATTTTGATATGAGGATTTTTGTCCTTGATAATCCACTGCTGCCCAACAAGTATATATCTGTTTTACAGCCAAAGAGGAACAACTTACCATTTTTCAGCTGAGTGAACATGCTAAATCAGTCTCCTTACTTACCCTATTCCCAATGACTTGTTTTTGTTTTTAATCTACAACACCTTCCAAAGAAAATTTTTGTAAAGAAAAAAAATATCTGTCACTGTTGTATGGCTTTTAATTACCATTTTTGTTTTATCTTAAACCATATATGTTAACATTCCTTGCACTCTCGGTATTGAAAGCAAACCAGGTGTGGGAAAATTAATGCAGGAGGCTTATTTAGGGAAGATAACTCCATGTGACTCAACTTGTGAAGCTTTCTTTTTTTTCTTTTTTTAATCAGTTGCTTGATTCTCTGAGCATACTACCAGCAGTGGGCTCTTTCTAACATCTTCATAGTCCCCATTCTGAGAGATGTGTGTTTACTTGGGGTGCAGGAATAGCAGTTTGACCCTAAATTAAAGTTTATGATGCTGCAGCTACCTTTTTCTTTAAGTGAACAACTTTTGTTTGAATCCACTTGGTGTAATTTGAGACCACTTTCCAGCATTAATTTTTGGAATCCCTCACAATAGGGTCTAATCCTTGCTGAAACTAAGAGTAACAGCTGTTCTTTTGGCTCTTTGATTCCTTTCCTTCAATTTCTTCATTGTCAGACTAGACAAAATTCTTTAAAAAACTTTTTCTGGGAAAAGAATTGTAGGTAAACTGGTTCCAGCACTGAAAAGGGTAGCCCTTTGGGACTCTTCCTTATGCCACCTGGAGAGTAAGTGACTAAATCTATCAGTAGATTATCAGAAGTTTTTTTTGGTGGTGCAATGGTTTCTTTTTCTTCCTTTCCTTTTTTTCTATGATAATACTCATAAGGACATTCTGTTATAGTGAATCTCTGGGAGCTTGAAGTTCACCTATGATTGACAGATAAGTCAGTTGGATAGAATGTTCCCAGAGAGGCAGGAGAGAGGCAGGAGAGGGGGCAGTTGAGAACCCTGAGGGAGGTTGTGGGTTTTTTTACCTCTCCTGAGGCTAGAGATCGGTGTGGATCCTGGTCTTGGAGATAGAGAGTTGCAAACACTACTCTGCAAGCTCCTCCTGTGTTTTCCCTGTACCATTATCAACCTGTATTTGACCACCATCTCTGTCTACTGCTCCTAGATATTAGGAGTTAAATCATCTAGCTATCTAGGTTTCCCAGGGCCCAGAAGGGATCCAGGAAGTGGGCAGGAGACGAAGAAGAGGGTGGAAAGGGTGGATATAACTCAACTGTTAAGGCTTAAGATCTACAGAAGAAGAAGCTGAAGATTTCCCAGCAGTTTACCTACTCTGGTTTAGCCCTGGCCAGGCTGGACCAGAGAGAAGCTATCATTTGATTCTTCATTGCCTGCAGTTAGAGTTTCATTAGTAGCAATTTAAGTAGGGTCTCCTAATACCTCA
>NW_025365539.1:0-4360 GCF_016433145.1 Gracilinanus agilis | reverse complement strand
AATAGGATTTGGATTTCTGTATCATAGCTTATAATATAGTCTGGCATACATAGAAGATACTTAAGGTAAACAAGAGAAACAATGGGGTTAAATTGATTGCATTATTACATAAGATGACAGTTAAGATACCTAGGATATCCATAATGTTGAAATTCTTAAAGTATCTAATTTTTTTAGTAGGCTTCAGGTATAGGAAATAAAAAAGAATGTTATTACTATTGGGACAGTGAATAGGAGTCTGTCTAATAGACAGAGATTAGGATGGGATATCTAAAAAAAGGGAAACAAAATTAAGAGATATGAATAAAGAATACCCTAGGAAAAGAGAAAATTTGGAAAATTTTGAAAAAAGTGAAAATTAGGGGGAAATTATCTCACATAAGGAGGCACATAAGAGTCAATACAATATAAGGTAGTAGACAGTGCTTGAACCTTACTCTCATTTGAATTGGCACAAAGAATGAATAATAACTGTACACAGTTATAGAAATACATCTTATTCTGTATAAGACTGGTAGAGAATAAGAAAATGGAGGATAACTAAAGAGGAGGGTGAATTCAGGAAGGCCATAATCAGATAGAAAAATATTTGTGCAATAGGGAAATGCTGAAAGGGGAAGGTAAAGGTAAATGAGAAAAATAAGGTAGAGGTAAACACAGTTGCCATAACTGTGAGTGAATATTTATATGCAAAAAAAAATTTAACTCTTTTTGGGGTGGCAAAGAACTGAAAACTGAAGGGATCAAATCAAGAATAGCTAAACTAGTTGCAGCTTATATTGTAATGAAATACCATGGCACCATAAGAAATAATGAACAAAATGATAATTTTTTTTTAAAAAGCATGGTAATATTTATATGAAGGAATGCAAAAGTAAGTGAGCAGCACCAGAACAACTTTTTGTATATAGTAAAAGCAACAAAGTATGAGATCAACAACTGTGGATTATCAGCAATGAAAAGATACAAGACTATTTCAAGAGACTCCTGGTAAAAAATGGATATTCACAATTTAGAAGGAACTGACCATCAAAATACATATTAAAGTGCACAATTCCTCGCTTTACTTCCTCCATTAATATTTCTCTAGTGTAAGTGATATGTCTTCATCACATAATGAACATGGACATATGCATGGTATATTTTCACAGGTATAACATATCCTCTGCTGCACTAGGGAAGGGAAGAGGGGAACTTGGATCATAAAATATTTTCAAAATAATTATTAAAATTTAAATTAACCTGTAATCTGGGAAAAATAAAATGTAATAAGACATTTTAGATAAATAGAATTCAATTTATTTCTTTATGTTCCTCAATTTTAGAGAAATAACAGTTTCTATGGAATAGTTATTAAATTTCAATCTTAAAGCATAGAATAAGAACACATATAGAAAATTGTAACTATAGAATTCTCTTTATTGATGATTCAGATGTTGTCATAGACAAAGCAATACGCAATACAAAAAGTTCATTGCTTCATTTTGTAATTTATTCATCTTTGCTTTAATGGAGGAACTGAATATATTACAAAGAACTTAATTTAATCATTGTATTTATGGAGTTTTTAAATACTCAGATGCCATTAGGTAACGGGAGTCTTTTGAACAATCCAAATCAATGAACAGATATATAATTAGATCAAAATTCATACATTTGCATGTGATTTACATATATTTCCCTTGGAGTTTCATGTGAATAATTTAGAGTAGAATTTTTTTTAGCCCACCATCAGCTAAGAAAGTAAAATTACCTTTAAATTGATTTTTTCTGATTTAAATGCATTTCCTCAACTTCCTACCCCTAATCAGTACAGAAGGAGTAGAAGAAAGAAAAACAAAATCCTTGTAAATTTTCAATATTCATAATTAAGTAAATCAAAATTCCATACTGGCCATTTCCCAAACCACAGACATACAGACACAAACACACACATGCATATTCAAATACATATATGCATCCTAAATATAGCAACAGATATAAATATATAGATATGTGCATGCCTAAATGCACTTCATCAAAACATGTCATTCACAATATGCATTTGCACATGTGAACATGTGTGTGTCTATAAGTTTATATGTGATGTATATATTTATATGCATCTGAATATATGTGCATATATAGAAATTAAGATGAAAATTGAGATAGGTATAGATATAGGTACAAATCTAGGTAGGAAAGCTATACAGTGAAAACACTAAGTTTAGATTCACAACGATTCATCTTCATGAGTTCAAATTTGGCTCCATACATTTACTAGTTCTGTGAACCTGGACAAGTCATTTAACAATGTTTTTTCTTATTCTTCATCTGTAAAATGAACTGGAGAAGTAAATGGAGAATTGCTCCGATATTTTTGAAAAGAAAACCCTAAATGGGATCATGAAGAGACAGACATGACTGAACTTAACAACTACAATATAGATATGTTTTTGTGCCCCAAGTTTATTCATGAGATCCTCTGAAATCTGGCTTGGTCATTGGTTGATCAGATTTCTTAAGTCTTTCAAAGCTGTTTGCCTCTGCAATAGTGTGGTTATTGTATAAGTTGTTTTCGCTGGTATGCCCACTTCATCTTCATTTGGTATCAGTTCATAAGAGTATTCTTAGTTTTTTTTTTCTGAAACAAGCCATTTCACCATTTATTACAATGCATTAATATTAATATTCAATTGCCTTCATATAATAGAATTTGTTCAGTAATTCCACAATCAATGGACACCCCTTATTGTTTGCAGATAGTTTTCTGGCAGGTTCCCTTATTTACCCTTCCTTTCTATAACTGGGATCATAATATCATATTCCCCTATTGCACCTGTGGTCATTAATAGGTTAAGTCCTTTTCCAAGTACCCAGTTTATATTTAAGGAAAACTCCACATGCCAGCCAGAGACCTCAGAGAAAACAACCCTATAATGTTTGAGTGTTGCAAAACAACTATAAAAAATGGAAATCAAGTCTAGGCAAATCTTTATTATAGCATAAAATGCAGAATAAATTAGTTTCTAATCAGTGCATACTGATCTCTCCATGTGTCTTCTATCATCCTTTGACCAGCTCTGATGAAAGTGAAGTTCAACTACTGCCTGCTCATACCATCACTTTCTCCTTTTTGTATAGTCTGCTATTACTCTACTTTGATTATGTCAGATAAATTTCCTTATTCTTTTCTCTCCTTTTTCCTGTTCATATTCCTTTCCCCTTTCTCTCTCTGCTACCTTTTCTTTCTTCTTTCAAGATATTTGAAGTATATCAATATCATTGTCAGGTCCTCTATCTCATCATGTCCTGCTTATTTCACTGTCTAATTAGCATTTGGTAGGAAGATGAATTATGACCCCCTACTAGAATTTGAAGATTTCTTTCTTTCTTAGTTCCTTCTGGAATGTAAAATCTCATTGTAAAATGTTTATGTTTCTTTTGACTCTCGTGTTTTAAAGCTTCCTCTCAGTTCTGTTTTGTGTTGTTTTTTTTTTAATTGAGGGAAATTCTATTTCATTAAAATTACATTTTCCGCCCTTCTATAGAATAGTACTCAGTTTTTCTGAGTAAATTATTCTCATTTGTAAACTTAGGCATTTTGCCTTTTAGAATTTCATATTCTAAGATATCCACTCCTTTTTATTGGTGGCTGCTGAATCATATGATATCCTAACTATTCCTTTTATTTTTCTTCTTACTTTTTTTCTTTGACATGGATGTTAAAAAATATTTGGATATGATGGTTCTGGGAATTTTTATTTTGAGGTTTCATCCAAGAACTTAATAGTGTTTTTTCCTATGTTTATTTATTATCTGGTTCAAAGAAATATTGTAGTTTACTTTTATTTTTTTTCTTAAAATATATCTAAACTTTTTTAGGTCATGGCTTGAAAAAAGAGCATTTTTTTCTTTATTTATTAGTTATAGATGTTTTCTCAGTATGCTATGTGTTACATATCTTACTTTGTATACATTATTTCCGTCTTTTTATTTTATGATTTCTTATTTTCTGATTGAATTATTAATTTCCACTTGATCCATTCTAATTTTCAAGGAAACTGACCCTTAGTTAAAATCCTGTGTCCCTTTCTGATAAATCTTTTGAAATATTCTCTTCATGGCTCTTATTAAATTTCTTTTTCTTTCCTCTGATGAGCTCATTTCATTTAGAAAATATTTTAACTTTGGAAAAAAAAAGCGTCTTCATTTTTTTTCTAAGAAAATTAGTCAAACTTTTGTCCAACCTGTGTTTGCTTCTAAATATTTTGGAGTCATTCTCTTCTGGATTTTTTCTTGAGTATTCATTGTACTTTTTTAATGGTACAATTTTAGTTCTTTTATTGATTTTTTCTGTTTGCTTCTCAAGTTGGGGGTT